>NW_022589716.1:47204128-47209372 GCF_004348235.1 Phoca vitulina | reverse complement strand
TTCTTTCTTTCTTTCTTTCTTTCTTTCTTTCTTTCTTTCTTTCTTTCCTTCTTTCTTTCCTTCTTTCTTTCCTTCCTTCCTTCCTTCCTTCTTTTGTGACAGAATGAGGGAGGAGGGGCAGAGGGAGAGAGAGAATATCTTAAGCAGACTCCACGCCCAGTGCAGAGCCTGATGGAGGGCTTGATCTTACGACCTTGAGATCATGACCTGAGCCAAAACCAAGAGTTGGACCCTTAACCCACTGAGCTTATACATATTTCTTAAGTAGCATGTGTTCACAGTAGAAAAACCAAAAATTTCAGATAAGCCCAAAGAGTAAAATCAAACTTGCCAAATCAGACCCCCTACCTAGGGAGGTAACCTTTGTTAGCATCTTGGTGGACACTGCCAAAACCTGTTTCTGTTATGGTAATATCGGCCATGTTATAATACAGTTGACCCTTGAATAATATGGGTTTGAACTGCATGGGCCCCTTAATATACAGATTTTCTCCTATACGGTATGGTATTTGTATTTTCTTTATGATTTTCTCAACAACATTTTATTTAGCTTACTTTATTGTGAGCATATAATGCATATAACATACAAAATATGTGTTAATCAACTGTCTCGATCAGTATGGCTTCTGGTCAATACTAGGCTACTAGTAGTTAAGTTTTGGGGGCAGTAGAAAATTACATATGGATTTTCAACTCTTTGGAGGAGGGGGTCATCACTACCCTAACCCCTGCATGGTTCAGGGGTCAACTGTATTTGCAAAAATGGTAACATAACCATGATGCTCTTCGGTAACCATTTTGAAACTCAAACTATTATGAACCATTTTTCCACATCAAATCTATTTCTACACTTAATTAGTTGCGTACTACTCCTTGTTATGAATGTGCCATAATCTACTCTTTCCTACCACTGCATTGTTATGTTGCTCTAGGCTATTCCTATTAGAAAAAAAAAAAAAAAGCTTATCCTTACAAGCTGCCTGAATTCAACTTTCTTCTTAGGAAAAATATTTAGAATTGCAGTTGCTGAGCCATAGACTGTCCATTCTTCGGGCTTGGGGTTTCACCTTGCCAGACTGCCGTGTAGCGGGGCTAGTAATAGTACACACTTCTTTTCGTAGTACATGATGGCACCAGCCTCCCTTCCTTCAGCAACATGGGCTGTTTTCCTTTTTCTTTTTAAAATTAATTACAAATGTAATGCATGTTTGCAAGAAGTTCAAGCACTATGAACGCATGCAAAGTGTGGTCCCAACTCTCCAGCAGGAACACTGGTAAATGTGCTTCCAGCCATCCCCTGCAACTGTCAGCCTTATTTCTGTGAAAAACACAGACATGGTTTGTTTTTTACAGTTGGGGTCATAGTTTATTCTTTACTAACTTGCTTCTTGCATCCAACAATACCTTAGACAACTTTGCACATCACTTCTCTTTGTCCATCAGATCTACCTTGTTCCTTTAAAGACTACATGGTGGGGATCGGCATTATTTATTTCACCATTTTCCTGTTAATGGACATTTAGGATTCTTCAGTCTTTCACAGTTAATTTTAGAGACATCCAAATTTCTCTTCAAAATTATATACCAACAAAATGGCTTGAGAGTCCCCTCCTCATACCTATACCATCACAGCCTTTTTTCAGCCTAAAATTTTTGCATTTCTTTAATTATTAATATGGCTGAGCATCTTCTCATAAGTTTGTTGGCCTCTTGTATTTCTTCTTTTGAGAACTGCCTCTTCATATGATTTTTTTGATTTTCCTGTTAGGTGGTACACTTAAAGCTCTCCCTTCCCCATTTTTATTGGTTTTTAAGTTTGTTAATTTGATGGGCAAAAATTGGTCTTTGAATTTGTACTTTTTTATTACTAATTAAGTGATCATGTTCATTGCTTTACGAAGGCCTGTTTATGCACCATAATCACTATTGATTCTCCTGCCTGGAGGGACTCTTCCCTGACACGGGATGTTTTCTTGTTGTCTCCCCAGCTGCTGATTAGTCAGGCCCTGACTGGACACCGCAGGTTGGAAAAGCATGGGATTGAGGTTCACCCCTGGGTCTGACTGCTTACCTCAGTTCTTGCTAACTGTGCGACCTTAGGCAAATGGGTTAACTTCCATGAGCCTGGGTTCCTCATTCTTCAGGGAGTAAGCACAGCCTTATTGGATTGTTGCTAAGATCTGAATGAGACGACACGTGGACATGCCTGTCACAGCGTGTGTGGGTGTTAGCCGCGCCCCCTCCTCCTCACATGGTCCATGCTGTTAATGGACAGCTGTGGTTGTGCATCACTTTGGAGTCAGCTCAGGTGTCCTGCATGTAACTACCACCTGCTGGTTCTACTCACATCCTCCGGAGTAACAGCTGTCGCAGAGCCAGACAGGACAAGCCTGTATGATGTGCCAGAGAGGTGACGACTAGCCTCCCCCCATGCTTCCCCAGTGAAACCATCACCCCAGTTCTCTCAGGCTTTCCTCACAGGGGGGCAATCTAACCGTTCTCCTTTTGGTAGGTTTTAGCTTGTCCCTGTCCCTGCGGGCCCTAGAACTAAAGCCAGCGTACAAGGGCAAAAGGGGTGGGGGTGGGATAGGGCTGTGCCATCACCCCCACAAACCCTCCCGAGGGGACATTTCCCCTGGCAGCACTGCCTGGGCTGCCCTTGGCTGTCTCGCTTGGGCTCAGCTCCTTTGGGCTTTGTGTGTGCTGCTGGGCTGTGTGTGCACTGCCTTGTCCTGCATGCATATGGCTACAGGATTTGGACCCGATCTCTGTTAATTTTCATCTCATTGGAGTGGATGGGGTCGTTCTAGCCTTTGAGATGTGTTTGGATCTGTTACCCATCCAACATATTGGATCTCCCTCTGAACTTCATGTCATCAGCAGATTTAATCAGTATACTGCCACTCCTTCCTTTAAGTGGTGGATAATGATGCTGAGTCAGAAGGAAGATGCCACACTCTGTGGTCAACCATCTGTCCTCACTCTCCAGACTTTGCAGAATAGGAGTGCTACTCTAGGTCCCCTCTGCTGTTTGGTCCTCCCACAGGTGCAGCATGGGGCAGAATCTCACTGAGCAGAGTCCACTCTGTGCAGTGTCCCCATCCCTGTAGGCAGTGTCTCCATCATTCTGTGCAGTGTCCCCATCCCTGTAGGCAGTGTCTCCATCATTCTGTGCAGCGTCCCCATCACTCTGGACCATATGTCCTTACACACTAGGCAGTGACCTCGTCACTCTGGGCAGTGTCCCCACCACTCTGGGCAGTGTCACCATCACTCTAGGTGATGTCCCCATTGCTCTGGGCAGTGACCCCATCACTCTGGGTGGTGACCCCATTACTCTGGGTGGTGTACTTATCACTCTGGCCGGTGTCCCCATCACTCTGGGCAATGTGTCCCTATGCTGTAGGCAGTGACCCCATCACTCTGGGCAGTGTCCCCATCACTCTGGGCAGTGTCTCCATCACTCTGGGCAGTGAATATTTCCATCACTGTAGGCAGTGTCCCCATCACTCTGGGCTATATGTCCCTATGCTCTAGGCAGTGACCCCATCACTCTGGGCAGTGTCTCCACACTGGGTAGTGTCCCCCTCATGCTGGGCTATGTCCCCAACACTCTGGGTGGTGTCTCCATCACTCTAGGCCGTGTCTCCATCACTCTAGGCAGTATCTCCATCACTGTGTGCAGTGTCCCCATCACTCTGGGAGATGTCCCCATCACTCTGGACCATGTGTCCCTACAGTCCAGGCAGTGACCCCATCACTCTGGGTGGTGTCCCCATCACTCTGGGCAGTGAGTATTTCTTTCACTGTGGGCAGTGTCCCCATCACTCTAGGCAGTGACCCCATCATTCTGGGTGGTATCCCCATTGCTCTAGGTGGTGTCCCCACACTCTGGGCAGTGTCTCCATCACTCTGGGCATGAGTATTTCCATCACTGTAGGCAATGTCCCCATCACTGTAGACAGACACCCTATCAATCTGGGTAGTGTCCCTGTCACTCTGGGCAGTGAGTATCTCCACCACTGTAGGCAATGTCCTCATCACTGTAGACAGTGTCCCTATCAATCTGGGCGGTGTCTCCATCACTCTGGGCAGTGAGTATCTCCATCACTGTGGGCAGTGACCCCATCACTCTGGGTGGTATCCCCATTGCTCTAGATGGTGTCCCCACACTCTGGGCAGTGTCTCCATCACTCTGGGCTTGAGTATCTCCATCACTGTAGGCAGTGTCCCCATCACTCTGGGTGGTGTTTCCATCACTCTAGGCAGTGGAATGACTTTATGACAAAAACACGGAAGTGCGTCTGGATACCTTGTTTCCCACCAGCCTGGGCTTCTTCCTGGTGGCTGTGACTTCCATTTCTGAGTACTTAGACAGTAGAATTCTCTCAGGGATCTGTGTCTAGCTCACCAGTCTGTAGTTTGCAAAAATCCACCTTTTCTCCCCTTTGCTAAATTGGACATTGTCTCATCTTGGGCATCTTCTCATTTTCTCTGAGTTCTTGAGATTGCCAGCAACGAGCATGTCTCTTCTGTAAGTTAATTCAGAGCTGAGATGTGATTCATCTGGATCAGGAGATTTGAATTCATTTAGTGTGACTAGATGTTCTCTCACAATCTCGTCTCTGTCTCGCATTTCAATTCCCTCATATCAGTGTTTGATTCACCCTTTTCAGTCTGAAGATTGTTCTCCTTGATAGAAAATGGGAGTTTATAGTTCTTTCTCTCCGTCATCTGTTAACTGAACACCTTTCACCCCAGTATGGGCCTATCCGTTCTTGTTCCTATCACTCCTGATCCAATTTTAAAAGCCCTTTTTTTGTCCTTAGCATTTTCCAAATGGCTCAGCTTGCCTGGGCCTCAGCTTTTCTGACCCTGCTCTTGTAGGCTGGCCATTCCTTAGTGTTCCCAGTGGGTCCTGCACCCTCTCTGCCCTGCGAGATGTGGTGACCCCATAGATCAGGGGCTCCTAAGGCTCCTGCTCGCAGATGCACGTGGAGAAACCCCCTCTGTACTCTTCAACTCCCTGCTTTCCCTCCCCAGGAAATCTGGCATGTCTCTCCAGGGAGTCACGAGCAGGGGCGTGTCGTGATCTTTAGGTGCATTGGGCCTGAGGACAGCTCTCTATCCCTTTCCCCCTTATTAAGGTCATTTGTGATTATATTTCTCAGAAATGAGTTTTCACGGCCAACAGACAATGAAAAAGTGTTCAATATCGCTCGGCATCAGGGAAATCCAAATCAA
>NW_022589716.1:47119670-47204118 GCF_004348235.1 Phoca vitulina | reverse complement strand
CTGGAGTGGGGGGTGGGGTGGGAGGGATGGGGTGACTGGGTGATGGACACTGGGGAGGGTATGTGTTCTGGTAAGCGCTGTGAATTGTGCAGGACTGTTGAATCTCAGATCTGTACCTCTGAAACAAATAATGCAATATATGTTAAGAAAGAAAAAAAGAAGAACCATGAGAGACGATGGACTCTGAAAAACAAACTGAGGGTTCTAGAGGGGAGGGGGTTGGGAGGATGGGTTAGCCTGGTGATGGGTATTGAGGAGGGCACGTTCTGCATGGAGCACTGGGTGTTATGCACAAACAATGAATCATGGAACACTATATCTAAAACTAATGATGTAATGTATGGGGATTAACATAACAATAAAAAAAAATTAAAAAAAAAAAAAAAAGAAGGTGAATCCAAAGAAATACATACCTAAACCCATAATAATGAAACTTCTGAAAACTGAGGACAAAAGAATCTTCAAAGCAATCAGAGAAAAACCAATGTATTCCTTACAAGTTAACACCAATTTGAATGACAGTGGAGTCTTATTTAAAACCATGGAGGCCAGAACAAAGTTGCATATTTTTCAAGTACTGAAAAATAAAATCTATAACTATGAATTTTATACCTGGCAGAACTATCCTTTAGAATGAAGAGAAAATAAAGACACTCTCAGACTACAGAGAACTAAGAGTTTATTGCTAGCCAGTCTACCCTATGGCTGAAGTGGGTGGCTAGCTCAGTCAGTGGAGCATGCGACCCTTGGTCTCAGGGTTGTGAGTTCAAACCCCACATTGGGTCCAGAGATTGCTTAAAAATAAAATCTTAAAAAAATAAGAATGGCTAAAAGTAAGTTCTTCAAACAGAAATAAAATGATAAAAGAAGTAATCTTGGAACATGAACAAGAAAGAATGAACAATGGAAAAAGCAAAACTATGGATAAATATAATAGATTATCCTTTTTCTCATGAGTTTTTAAAATCATATTTGATGGTTGAAACAAAAATTATAACACCATCTGATGTGAGGCAGATGTATGTAGGAAAAAAATACGCTCAAAGCAAAGGTGTTAAAAAGTGGAAAGGATAAAAGAACCTAAATCGAAGTAAGGTTTCCATACTATACTCTAAATGGTAAAACATTGATACCAGTAGAATATGGTGAGTTACATATGTATATTGTAATACTCAGTGTAACCACTAAGAAAATTTTATGAAGGGGTATACTGAAAAACACAATTAGTAAATCAACATGGAATCCTATGAAATGTTTAACCCACAGGAAGGCAGGGAAAGAAAAATGGAGAATGAGAAACAGGGAATAAGCAGAAAACATAATAAAATGACTTAAGCTTTAACATGGCAATTACTTAAGCTTTAAGTAGCTTTAGTAGTACTACTTAAGCTTTCAGTAGACGTAAGCATTAACATTGCAATAATAACCTTAAAGGCAGAGGTTGCCAGAATAGATTAAACACACACACACACACACACACACACACACACACACACAGCTGTGTATTAGAAACTCAGTTCAAATGCAGTGACATAGGTTGAAAGTAAAAGGGTGGAAAAAAAGGTATGTCATGTAAGCATTGACCCAAAAACATTGGAGTGGCTATATTAATATCAGATAAAGTACTTCAGAACAAAGAAAATTACAGGACACACAAGGAAGGACATGATATGAGGATAAAAGGATCAATTTGCCAGGAAGATATAGCAATCCTAGATGTATATGCACCGAAGAGTACAATCTTAAAATACATGAAGCAAAAACTGTAGGACTGAAAGGAGAAACACACAAGTCTAAAATAATAGTTGGGGGGCGCCTGGGTGGCTCAGTTGGTTAAGCGGCTGCCTTCGGCTCAGGTCATGATTCTGGAGTCCCTGGATCGAGTCCCGCATCGGGCTCCCTGCTTGGCGGGGAGCCTGCTTCTCCCTCTAACCCTCCCCCCTCTCATGTACTCTTTCTCTCTCTCATTCTCGCTCTCTCAAATAAATAAATAAATCTTTAAAAAAATAAAAAAATAAAAAAATAAAATAATAGTTGGGAGGACATCAACCCCCTTTCTCATCAACTGATAGAGAAGTACTAAACAGAAAATCATCAAGGATGTAACATTCCTAAATGATATAACCAACCAATTGGATCTAATCGGCATATAAAGAATATTCCCAACAATCACAGAATACATATTTTTTCAAGCACCTATGGAACCAAGATAGACTATATCTGAGGTCATAAAACAAACCTTACCAAATTTAAAAGATTTGAAATCAGCATATCAGAATTTGCAGGATACAGGGAAATTTGTAGCAGTATATGCTTACATTAGAAAGAAGGAACAGTTTCAAATTGAAGTTTTTATCTCAAGGAACTAGAAAAAGAAGAATGAAATAAAGCCAAAGCAAGCAGACGAAAGGAAATAATAAAGATAAGAACAGAAATCCCTATAACTGAAACCAGAAAAACAGTAGAGAGAATTAATAAAAAGCTGGTTTTTGGAAAAAAAATAGTAAAATTAATAAACCTCTAGCAAGATTGACAAAAATAGAGAAGACACGAATCCCCAATATCAGAGAAACAGGTTACATCCCTGCAGACTCCACAGCCATTGGAAGAGAATAGGGTGATACAACTTTGTGCTCATGGGCATAAAGGGCCAATTCCTGGAAAACCACAAACTATTAAAACAACCAGGATGAAATTGATAACCTGAGTAGTTCTGTAACCACTGAAGAAATTGACTTCATGATTTTGAAACTTTCGAAAAACCTCCATGCACAAATGGTTTCTCTGGAGATTCCAAACAATTAGAGAATTAAAACCAATTTTATAAACTCTCTTCCAGAAAATACAAGGTCAGGGAAAACTTCCTAACTCATTTTATGAGGCCAGTATTACCTTGACAAACAGTATTACCAAACCACTTAAAGACAAAAGGAAACTACAGACCAATATCTCTCTTTAATTAGACACAAAAATCCTCAACAAAGTATTTGCTAACCAAATCTAGCAATATATAAAAACAACTTTTTATATAGATATACCATGTGCATATAAAGTGTGGTTTATTCCAGACATGCAAACCTGGCTCAATGTTCGAAAATTAATCAATGAAATCCACCATATCAACAAGCTAAGGGGGAAAAAATCACATGATCATATTAATTAATACAGAAAAGTATTTGACAAAAATCAATACCCATTTATGATAAAAACTCTCAGAAAATTAGGAATAGAAAGGAACTACCTTAACTTGTTAAAGAGCATGTACCAAAAAACCTGTATCTGATGTCTTATGTAATGCTGAAGTACTGAATGCCTTCCCCCTAGGATCGGGAACAAGGCAAGGATATTTGTTCTTACCACTTAAACGCAGCCTGGAGTTAAGCCACCGGTAAGACACTAGCCACTGCAGTAAGATAAGAAAAAGAAATTAAAGGCCATATGGATTAGAAAGGAAAAAAGAAGCTGTCCCTATATGCATATTGACATGGTCATCTACATAGAAAATCCTAAGGAACTCTAAACAAACAAACAAACAAGCCTCCTAGAACTAATAAATGGGTTTAGCAAGGTCACAGGATACAAGATCAACATACAAAAATCAATTGCATTACAGATTGCTGTGTGCTAACAACATTTGGAAACTGAAATTAAAACCACCAAAAGCATGATTCATAAAAGGAAAAAATTGATACAATGGACCTCATCAAAATTAAAAATTTTTATTCTGTGAAAGATTCTGTAAAGATGAAAAGGGAATCTACAGACTGGGAGAAAATATTTGCAAACCATATATCAAACTCAGGACTGGTATCTAGAATATATAAGGAACTTTCACAACTCACTAGTTAAATAAATAAATAAATAAACAAACAAACAAATAAATAAATAAATACCAATCCAATTAGGAAAATTAACCAAGGGGATATACAGATGGCAGGTAAGCACATGAAAAGACACTCAGCATCATTAGCCACTAGAGATATGCAAATTAAATCCACAATTTGATATCGCTACATACCTATCAAGATAGCTAAAATTAAAAATGGGGACAACACCAAATGCTGACAAGGATGTGGAAAAACTAGGTCACTCATGTATTGCTAGTGGGAATGTAAAATAGTACAACTGCTCTGGAAATAGTTTGGCAGTTTCTTATAAAACTAAGTGTGTAGTTACCATAAAACCCAGCAACTGCATTCTTTGGCATTTATCCCAGAGAAGCAAAAACAGCATTTACACAAAGTGAATGTTCATAGAAGCTTTACTCATGATAGCCAAAAGCTGGAGACAACCCAAATGCTCTTCAACAGGTGAATCGTAAACAAAGGTGGTACATCCATACATAGAATACTACTTGGCAATAAAAAGGAACGAGCTATTGATACAAAGATGAATCTTAGGTGAATGTCCAGGGAATTGTGTTGAGTAAAAAAAGCCCAGTTCAAATGGTTAAATATTGTGTGATTCCATTTCTACAACATTTTTGAAATGACAAAATTATAGAGATGTGAAACAGGTTTGTGGTTGCCAAGGGTCAGGGAGATTGAAGGTGGGTGTAGAGGGGAAGAAGGTGAGTATGATTATAAAAATGGAGCACAAGGGGACCCTGGGGATGGTGGCACTATCCTGTATTTCAGCAATGGTGATGATTTCATGAACCATCTATGTGTGATAGAATTGCATAGAACTAAATATGCACAAATGAGTGCATGTAAAACTAATGAAATCTGAATAAGGCTATTGGATTATATCAATGTCACTTTCCTGGTTGTGATACTGTCCTAGAGTGATATTGGATGTTCACACTGGGGGAAACTGGGGGGAAGGGTATGTGGATTTTCTGTATTATTACTGACTACCACCTATAAATCTATAATTATCTCAAAATGAAACATTTAATTACAAATAAATCTAGGTAACTTTTGAATAGAGTACTCTGTACATCCACAATGAAGTGTATTCTAAGAAGAGAAATCTTGAACTTCACGTAGTAGGTTTCTTTTCATCAGCAGAATTGGTGTGGCAATTCCAAACTATTTTATTTGCATCACAGGATTGAACGAATGAACACTAATGCGAGGAATTAGAGTTCTCCCCAGGTGGGAGGGAGCTGCAAACATGGAATAGAGGGAGAAGAGGTAGAACCCTGTGGTATTGCTTTGGAATTAGAGGAATCAATGCAAGCTCATGGTTTTAAAGAAATGCATTCTTCCTAGCCCTGAAAGAACCCTCCAAATGATAGACCCCTCAGGAGTAAGCACTCCTTTTTCCAAGATCTTGATTTCTAAGTAACCATTTCTAACTGAAAGGAGCCAGTGCCCCCTGAAAACAGCCTGGTCCAAGAATGAAGCAGGAAATTGACAAGCTGAGCCTGGAACATCTTATTTTGTGACAAAGTAAGGATGTGTTAAAAAAAGAAAATGTGGGGCGGCTGGGTGGCTCGGTCGGTTGGGCGTCTGCCTTCGGCTTGGGTCGTGATCTCAGGGTCCTAGGATCGAGTCCCGCATCGGGCTCTCTGCTCTGCGGGGAGCCTGATTCTCCCTCTCCCCCTGCCCTTCTCTCTCTCTCTCTCTGTCAAATAAATAAAATCTTTAAAAAAAAAAAAAAGAAAATGTGAGGGCATGTGAATCTACATAGGACAGAGGAGCCATCCTGAAAGAAGTCCCACTCACCAAATTTGGATTATCTTGTTTGAGCAAACAAAATGAGTAATGACAGAAATGGAGTATAACACATTGAATTTTTTAAAAAAGTATCTAGGTCCGTACTGATATAAAAATATGTAGAAACAAAAGGAGGCTAAGGAAAGGAAAACTGTCTTTACAAGAATGACAACTAATAAATATAGAAAGAATGATAAACAATCAATTTTACCACTATTGTAATAATAATTCAGGCAAAACTCATGAATTGATCTAAAACTATTGGATGAAAGCCTGTTGAGAAGTAAGGTAATCACATGGTCTTACAGCATCACTTCTCAGATTATTTATTAATTATAGAAGGAAAAGCATATGGTTGCAGATACATATTCCTAAATAAAAAATCACCTCAAAACTTAGTGGTATAAAACAACCACTCTGTTATGACCATGGATTCTGAGAGTCGGGTTCAGACAAGGCACAGGAATAGCTTGTCTCTGTTACACAATGTCTTGGGCCTCATCTCAGAAGATGTAAAGGCTGGGGGTGACTTGATGGCCAAGGATGACTGCATGGCTGAGGGCTGGAATCACTCATACATCTGGCAGTTGATGCTGACAGTTGGGGCCTCAGCTGGGCAGAACCTTCACATGTGGGCTCTCACTGTTTGCTCTTTTAGGCTTCCTCACAGTGTGGCGGTTGGGTCCCTAGAGAGGAAGGGGAAGTGCAAGGCATTTTATCATCTAGCCTCCAAAGTTACATGATGTCCATCTCACCATATGCTATTGATTGAAGCAGTCACAGAGTTCCACCCATGGTCTGGGGAAGGGATATCAACCTCACTGCAGTGTGGGAGGGGTTTCCTGTCACCTTATAAACAGGGAGTGCAGACAGGAGACATTGGTGGGGTCATCTCTAGAAAATACCTCCTGTTCCACAGTGGAGAAGTCTAGTGGTTACCACCTTAATTTCTTATCCCCAATCATGGGACACACTGAGAAGGGCACTGTATCACCTATATCATTTCTCTACTGAGAATTTTAGCCTAAATCTAAGCACGAGGATACAATCATTCAAATCCCAATTGAGGGGCATTCTCCAAAACAACTGTCCTGGACTCTTCAAAAAATATCAGTGTCCTGAAAAGTGAATGAGAGGGTGGGACCAGTTTAGATGAAAGGAGAATGAAGAGCTATGTCAACCAAATAGTGATCCTGGATTGGATCCTGGGTTGGGGGACTGGGGATGTCCTTGGGACAATTGGGAAAACTCAAATGCAGATTTTATATTAGAAAAGTATTCTATTGATGTGAAATAAGTGTGGTAGTTGTTTGTGTTTACAGACACAAAATATCAATATTCTTGTTCTCAGGAGATGCAGCTGAAGTATTAGGGGTGAAGTGTCATGATGACTGCAGCTAACTCTCAAAGAGCTTCAGCCAAGTGTGTATGTGAGCGTGTGGATGGAGATGTGGACAATGTGTAGATGTGTAGATGTGGCAGAACCCTGGCAGGTGAGGAATCTAGGTGAAGGGTACATGAGCATTGATACTATTCACCAAGTTGTATAGGTCTGAAACTTTTCAAAATACAAACAGTACCTCATTTTATTGCACTTTGCAGATAATTGTGTTCTTTACCAATTGAAAGTTGGTGGCAGCCCCACATTGAGCAAGTCTGTGGGCACCATTTTTCCAACAGCATTTGCTCGCTTTGTGTCTCTGTGTCACATTTTGGTAATTCTCGCAATATCTCAAACCTTTTTATTATTATATTTGTTATGGTGATCCGTGCTCAGTGATGATGACTCGCTAAAAGCTGAGAATGTTAGTATTTTTTAGAGAGAAAGTATTCTTAAATTAAGGTATGTACCTTTTTTTTTTTAGACACCATGCTATTATTGCACACCTAATAGAGTACAATATAGTCTAAATATAGCTTTCATATGCCCTGGGAAACCAAAAAATTTCTTTGACTTTATTGCCATAATCAGTCGAGAACGGAACCTGCAATATCTCTGAGGTATGCCATAAAATCACAGGGCAGGAGTAAGCCTGCACCCAGACTCTGTCCCTACATATCAGAAATAAGGTTTCTAGGAGGATGAAAGGAAACAAAAGGGTGTTAAGAGGAAAAAGAAAAAGACAAAAGAGACAGAAAAGCCACCATCAGCATTGCCCTTTCTCGAGGAGATGCGGCCCACGCGTGACTGTATCAGGTATGATGCACCTGTGGTCTGAAGAGAGTCAGTGGGGCCTGCTCACAGACCCCCCTTTCTAGGAAGGAAATTCTGAGAAAGGCAGCCGCCAAGTTGCATCGTCCCATTTGTTTTGTAGAGCCAGAGACAGGAGAGGATGGTGGCCTGAGAGATGGGGTGGCGCCACAGGTGTGGAGGGGGCTCTGGCACCTCAGCCACCTGCAGGAGCCCGGCTCCTCCCTGACCTGTGCTCGCCCCAGGACGCAGAGCATAGGCTGACCTCTGCAGTGGAGGCTAGACCACGCAGAGCTAGACACCAAACACTGATCTCTCTCAGGATAGAGCAGGCATGCTGGTCAGGACTGTGCTCAGGAGCAGAGGGCTGGCCATGCCAGGGGAAGGGCACCCAGGGCCGGCTCCCACCCCCTTGTGCCATCCTCTCCTCAGAACTAGGAGCAGGGGCAGGAAAGATCATTCCCTTTGCTCCCCAGGGAAGGGCTCCAGCATCTCTCCGCCGACCTCTCCCACAGGAGTGCTATTCCCTATCCCACCCCACTGGAGGGGTCCTCAGTGTGCCGAACCCTCCCTACCCCTTAAAAGACCATCCCTTTTCATTCTCCGTCAGAGCCTCTCTGCAGGAAGGGTGGAGTTTTGTACTTGAAATAAGTTTAGATGCCCCTAAGGGAATTGAGAACTTTATGAGGCCAGCGGGCGGGTGTATTTGGGTGAAGGTGGTGCTGGGACACCCACTGAACACTCTGCTCCTAGCCCCTCCCTGCCTGCCTTACTTGGGCTGGCTGGGGTCTGCCTGCTGAGCAGCAGGCCTCAGAGGGAGGCTGCACTAGCTGAGGCCCTAGGGCTCCAGCACATGCAGATGTTCCCATCCGCCACCTTGCCTCCTGAATTGGCCATACCCATGGGCCCCTAGGGACTCAGAGGTGAGGCAGGCCTGGCGATTTCTACCTTGGGTGAGGAAGCAGTTCTGCCTCCAGGCAGAGAGCCAGCGTCCCAGCTCCTGACAAGAGTGCCTCACCTAAGGTAGCAGGGCCTGGCCAGGGCTCACCCAGGGAAGAGATGTACACTAGGAAATTCTTTTCCTTTTAGCTATCCAATCCACCCTCCCTCTTATCATGTGCCAGGCTGTGTGTTGGGAGCTGCAGACACGATATCAAAAATAAGACTCAGACCCTGCTTGTTTTAGGCTGGCCTCTCGGTCTGATGGGAACCTGGATATGTCATTCAGTGACACAGTGAGTTTGAAAAGTGCTCTGAGAGGAGTCCAGGGACAGAGGCACCAAACAACCGGGGCAATCCAGGAAGGCTTCCTGTAGGAGACTCTTGACTTGAGAGGCAGCTTATAATCTGCTGCTTTGTGTATTTCATCCCTTCTTCCCTCCCTCCTTTTCCCCTTCTCTCCTTTGTGTCTGTCTGTCTGTATTTATTTATTTATATTTCAGTGTGTATTCAACTACTGTTATATAAATAGGAGCAGATGTTTTGTCATGGACATCTTTCCTTGGCAGTATGTAATGGTCTATCATACTTTTAAAAAATCTGTGTAATTAGAGGCTGCTGGTCACTAGTTTTTTTACTCTTATAAACAATGCTGTAGTAAAAACCCTTTAATATGTGTCTCTCAATAATGATCTCTTTCCTTATGACAAGAGATGCTCATTAAAAATGCTGATACACATTGCCAAATTGCCCTCCAGAAAGGCTTTATCGATTCCACCCTGCCTAGCAGTGTGGGAAAAGGCCACAGAGCCCTGCTTCTATCTTTGTCACTTTCATAGGCAAAATGTGTCTGGTATCTTTTTGCAATTTTTGGAATTCATGTTGAGGCTGAGAGTCCATTCCTGGGTCTGTTGGTCATCTGTATGTGAGGTAGGTTGTGAGGGCTGCAAAGGCCTGGTGGCAGGCACTCCAGGGCCAGGGAGCAGGCCATGAGGAGGTTGAGAGGTGTGGACTGTGTGGTGTCTTCTGAAAGGGCGGCCTCAATTATACATGGCTGTGGGATGCCTAAGGAAAGCAGTGGACATAAGGCTAGACTGGAGGGCCCCGAGGACAACTTAGGAGTTGGGGCTTTCATCCTGAATGGAGGAGGGAGCCACTGGTGGCTTCTGAAGCTCCCGTGTTTGGTGTTTCTCCGGCCTCTCCCATCTCCAGGTGCCCCTCTTACCTTCAGTTGGCTGCCAAGCCATCCCTGTGAGGAAGGAGGTACCCACCAGGGCAGGAGGTCCAGCATCCCCTCCCTTGGACTCTCTGTCCCTGTGCTCCTCAGAGCCCTGAGCTCCCCACCATGGTGCCTGCAGGTAGCAGGAAGGGACATGACATGGCAGGCACCCTCCCAACCCAGGAAGCGGTGTAGATTAGTGAGTGGGAAGAGTAGTGTTCCCAGATTTCACCGTGTCTCCTGTCAGCTGCTGGTGGTCGTGGCGATGGTGGTGTGCGCGTGCGCTCTAAGTTCATGCATGGAGGTGCCTGTCACACAGAGCTGTCGTCAGGATGGAATCAGTGCTGCAGGTGCTCTGTTGGGAGCCAAGTGCCATGGACAGTTCACTGGCGGAGCTAACAGTCTTGGCCCTCCATCATGGAGGTTGCTCTGACGTGAACTTTGACCCTGCCTCAACTCTTCAATTCATAGTTTCAGATACTTACGAATTACTTCCTTTAACAAGTCAGTTGTTGGTAATAATACTTATCATGAGAGCTACTGCATGCATTTAACACCTACTATTGCCGGGTCCTATAGTAGACACACATCAGAAATGGTCTTCTTTTTGGGGGAGCACCTGGGTGGCTCCATCGGTTGGGCGGCTGACTCTTGATTTCAGCTCAGGCCATGATCTCAGGGTTGTGAGATTGAGCCCCGCGTTGGGCTCTGTACTCAGTGCGGAGTCTGCTTGGGATTCTTTCCTTCTCCCTCTCCCTCTGCCCCTCCTCCTGCTCTTACACACACGTGCTCTCTCTCTCAAATAAATAAATAATTTTTTTTAAAAAAGTGGTCTTTTGTCTTCACAGCAACCTATAAGGAAGTAATGTTACCTCCATTTTATACAAGAGCAACTTGAACCTTTCTGAGGCAACATCACACACTCAGGAGTTCTGGAAGAGCCAGGACCGGATCTGATCATACTGGCTACTGTCACTAGGGGCATTCCTACTCCTGCAGAAGGCTCCCTGCCTCCCTGAAGGCCATTGCTATGTGCTGCATCAGGGTGTGCTGCTCATGGGGACAGGCAACCTTTTAAAGTTTATTTTTTTTATTTATTTATTTTATCTTCTTTTTTTTTTTTTAATCTAAGTCGCTCTCGGAACCCTTCAGACCGTGTGCTGACTGTGGCCGTCACCCACCGTCCTTCTTCCACATTACAGAATGTCACCCAGCCCAGCATGACCCGCAGGCTGTAGTTTTCTGACTCCAGGCCTGTTTTATTTATGCAATAGTGCTCATTAGCTGTCTCTACATATGTCGGGCTATATTTGTGGATATGAAAATAGAACCTTTTAAGAAATACCTTTTTGAAGCCCCCAAACATTAGGCTTATGCTTAAACCTGTGTAGATTTCTTCAGTACTTGTGACATTTCCTGTTTGCATTTGCACAGCTTGGAGAGCAAATATACTTTGATGGGTTACAGATTTATTTTCTCTTCTCTTCCCGTAGAGTTCATGTCTTAGCTCATCTGGGCATTGCTTTTTTAAAAGGAGCAAAACACTTATTTGAATCTGTTACTTGTCTTTGTATCAAGTTTTTTAAGAAATGCTTTGGCGGAGAAGAGCACACACCCTAGGTGAGACACCCCTGGATTTGAGTCCTAGCTTGCTCACTTTCCAGCTGCAAGCCTCGGGTTCTTTGTCTGTGAAAGGCATGAGCTATGCAAAAGCACTATGGGCCTGGCATACAGTAGGTGCTCATGGCAAGTGGATTCCCTCTCCTGTAGATGAGGTAGCATCCTGCAAAAATGAAATCCTTTCCTGGAGAGTCTTTTACAACCTTTAGTAAACACTTAGCAAGAACCCTTTATGTACTTAATATTGAATTGAGTCAATTAGTAATTTTTGCCATAAAGGAGGGAATCATTTTTAACGTAGGTAATAATTTATACATATATATATTGAACTATATTATCCCCACAAAGCCAGCTATCCACCAACATTTGGAAACTGTTCTAAAATTAGAAATTGGCATCCATAGGAGTTGACAAACCATGAAGAAAATTCATCTGTGTGAAGGAAAGGAGAAACTAAAGTAGGCTCAGCCTCTCAGTAGGATCTTACTGAGAATTGACAATAGGAATTGGATTCGTTTCAAATTATTTTGGGTAGCAGAGGGTCCATGAAAGAGGTGGGTGCAGGAATGGATGATTAGAAAGTGCGGTTGAGCTGCTTTTACCTTTTTTTCAACTCTTTTCCTCTTTTGATTTTCTTTTTACAGAAAGTCTCAAACCACAAAATATCAAGCAGCTAGGAAACTTAACACAAAGCACCACATTTCTGTGGCCCACTGTAGTCCAGATTTTGAATAGAAAAGTCAGATTATTCAGAAGTCAGTGTTCTTTGGGGAGCACAAGTCTGGCCACAGTGCTGCCCATCTGCCCCCTGTGGAGGTTCCCCAGGGGAGCCCGTGCATCTGTCTTTCCCATTTCCTCCTTTGATTTGTGCACTAGACGAGTTGCTTGGTGAGCACCTGCTGACTGAGGCCATGAGGGGGTCTGCTGTTGTAGGGCAACTATGGAACAGCTGACACTGGGCACATTCCCAGGCCCAGCTCCACGTCCCCGACCCCAGGATCACTCTCCTGGTGGAAAGGGGAGCCTCCAGGTTAGACAGCCAGGAGTCCTTCTGATAATCCTAGCCAACATGGGTTCATTGTGCAGCAGTGAGTTTGAACACCTTGTTGCATATGGCAGCATAGCAAACCCACCAGCTCCTTTGAGAAATTGTTCTTTGATCAGAGCTGTGACCTCTGGGTACTGGGAGCACTGAGATTTCCTTCTCCTTCCTTTGAACCCCAGCCCAGGCCAACCCCCCCCCCATTCTTTAGCTGCCTCCACTTCTTGGCAGAGAGAACTGAGAGCCCCATTTTGCTAAGATCCCTGGGATCTGCATATTGGTCTAGACTCCTTTGAAGATTCCAGCACCTCCATGGAAATTAATTTTAAAACCTCTATTGCACGATCAGTTGAGCCACAGTTTGAAAAATACTTTACGTAAAAATTCTTGTTCAGAATGTAATTGTTTGCAGTAAAGGATATGAACTATTTTGGAGAGTAACATAAAGATGATGAAGATAATAAAGATAGGAAGGTGGTCCATATCTAAAGATTTAAACCCCAGCAACACCTCATCCGTTGTCAGTAGCCTCTAAAGAGAAAGAGATTTTCTCCTTGGGTGGCAGGGAAAGTTGCCGTCTCACAACACACACCAAATGGGTGGGGATTGTCCTCTGTTGCCTTGCCACTGTTGTTTGCTCTGGCTGCCCAACGGGGAGAAGGGGCCCCGGAGGGGGCTCAGAACCTAGGAGGGCTGATGTCAGACAGGGAAGGAGAGAAATATGAGGAAGAAGTCGTAGGCCATGCTTTCTGGACATGAAGTCCTGGACAGAAACCCTGGGAGGGATTGAATTCTGAGCGAAACCAAGGGTGAGTGGGAGAAGCACTCTGAGCGATGCTAGCAATCAGGCAAGGGCTCAGAGGCAAACGACCAGAGTCAGGGGTGGGAGAGCTGCCCATTGTATTGATTTCTTTAAAAAGCTTGCTCTAGGAGTACCTTTTAAATGTATTTATTAGAACACCTGAATTTAAACACCATCGCCAGTGTCCATTCTGTTTTGAAAATAGAAGCTCCTTTACTGAGAGACTTTTCTAGAAATAAACAAAACTATATGCCTGAGGAGAAACATATCAGCCCTGCCTCTGTTATAAAAAGGTCGCTCACACTGTCATGTTGGACTTAAACAAGTGGACTTCTGGGTGGTCTTTTGAAGAAGTCTGTTAGGTTCTGTGCTCTTGTTCAAAATCAGGCAGCATGCCTCTTGCCCCATGCGATTTGGTAGGCATATCGTATTATGCTTTGGGACTACTGGGATATCTTGCCTCTTCTAGAGCCTTTTAACCATACTCTAGTAGTTTCTTTTGGAAGTGAAATGAGCAGTCTCAGCTCATCCTTGTATGGAGCATCACTGGTTGGTCAGTCTGCAAATGATCAGACCTGGGCAGACCGGATGGGGCTGGGAGGGAGAGCTGGGTAATCCTGGGCTTAGCGACTTGCTCCCGTGCCACTTGGTCCCTTGGGGGCTCAGGTCCTGTTTGGCTCCCTACACACCTACCGACTTTCAAGCAGGTGGCAGAGCTCTGTTCTAGCCCCTTGGCACAAGGTACAGAAGCTGCAGTACCCACACACCCCAGCCCCTGGCTCAAGGGGACAGGATGATTCTGCAGATCAACTGAGCTCAGCAGCCTCTGTGCCGCCAGGCGCAGGGCCAGGTGCTGGGATGGGGGCAGCAGGCATCAATAAGCCCTGAGCACTGCCCTCTGGTTCACCACCTGTGGGGAGAGACAGACAGATGCTTACAACAGCATGTGATGAGGGCAGCCACGGTCAGTAGGAGGTCACGAGGTAGCCCAAAGGAGGCCATGTCCAGAACCCTTCCTGAAAGAGGCAGCATCTGAGCTCATTTGTCTGCAAGATTCAGTGCTTTGGGAGTGTAGCCATGTAGAAGGGTTTTTTTTTTTTTTTTTAAGATTTTATTTATTTATTTGACAGAGAGAGAGAGACAGCGAGAGAGGGAACACAAGCAGGGGGAGAGGGAAAGGGAGAAACAGGCTTCCCGCCGAGCAGGGAGCCCGATGCGGGGCTCGATCCCAGGACCCTGAGATCATGACCTGAGCCGAAGGCAGTCGCTTAACCAACTGAGCCACCCAGGCGCCCCTAGAAGGGGTTTTTTATTGGACACCCATGCTATACTGAGGGGTATCAAGAAGACTCCAGCAGGGCTCCTGCCAGGGGCACTAAGTCTTGCAGGTAATGTGAGGTGAGGTGGAGGCGTGGCACTAGAGACTAATCTGGAGGCATGTGTCGGCTCTTGCTTGAGGGGAGGCTCAGGCAGAGGAGTCTGCATGTCAGGCCCAGAGGATGCGGAAGCATGAAGGCATGAGGCAGCGTGGCATGTTGGATGGTTCGAGATGGCGAACGTGGGGGTTGGGCACAGGATGTGAGAGGGGGGCCAGCAGGGTGGCGGTTGTGCAGCTGAGGCAGGCTGGCTGACACACGCAAGAAGGAGTTTGCTGAAAGACCACCTGGCCTCCCAGAATGGGCAGGAAGATGGGCGTCAGGCTTGGGCACGTTGTAGGACCAGGGCAGCCCCAAGGTAGGAAGTCGCCATGGGGAGGGGGAGCTGGCAGAGAAGGTGATGTCAGCTGCTCTCCGACGGCGTGCCCCTTGCTCAAGGGTCTGAGTCTGGCGGGGATGTCAGTGGCCTTGCCCTGGTCACACAGGCCCCTGATTGAAATGCCCCCAGACCACATCCAAAGCGCAATAGGTGTTTCTAGTACAGAGTTGAAGCTGGAGTGGAGACAGGGAAATGAATGCTGGGCAGTCAGAGCCCCAGCCTGTCCCCTAGTAAGAATGAACAGAATCCATGTAAAGAGCCTACCTCCATCATCTTTATCTTTCTCCTCATTTCACCTGCTGCCCTGAATGTCTCCAGGACCCACATTTCTTGGGGGGCTGGGAATAGAGAACCAGCCCAGGTGCCTCAGAGGATGGGTCCAAGAATATGAAGGACAGCAGTTCTCAAGCTGTTTGGTTGGGACCTCTTTACACTCATAAAAATTGAGAACGCCAATGAGCTTTTGTTTATATAGGCCATAACTATCAATGTCAACCATAATAAAAAATGAAACAGCACATTTTAAAATAGTTTATTGTGCATTTTAAAATAATTGTCATAAGCCTATTACATGTTAATATACATAACATTTTTAATGAAAAAAATAACTTTTTTAAATAAAAAAAAATTTAGTGAGGGAAGTAGCATTGTTTAAAATTTTGCCATTCTCAATGTCTGGTTTAATGGAACGACAGCTAAATTCTCGTATCTGCTTCTGCGTTTCAGTCTGTTGTGATCTATTGTTTAGTTGAAGCATATGACAATGATCTGGCTGCACGCAGGAAGATTTCGTGGATCCCCCAGAGGGTCTCAGGGGACTCCCCAGGAGTCCTCAGCCCACACTTTGAGACCTCTACTTGTAGATAGGGTGGGAAAGCCCTTTTAGACTGTGGGGTGCTGGTTGTTCCCCAGATGGGCACCCTCTCCAGTTACTGAGCTCCATCCTTTCCTATCTGCCCCTTCCCCCCGCCCCCCTGCCTCGAGGGCCCGGGCTATTTTGGGACCATGGTCCACTCTTTGTGTTTCCCTTTGGGGAGCTTGGTGGTGTGCAAGATCCCCTTTTACCTGCCCTTTGCCACCCTGGACTCATTCTCCTTCTGACTCCATTTCTCCTGTCTCTTCTGCTCTGAGCTCCGTTACCTGCCTGCTCACTGCTGCCTAGCACACCTTCTCCTGGCACCTGCATAGGGAGCCCACGGCTTTGGATGGCAAAGGAGGTCAGGACCCGAGGACGAGCCATTGTACCATTTGGGTGCCAGTCTCATGCACCCTCGGAACCCTTCCTGAGCTGCCACGTAGAATCTAGGTGCTGGCAGGGGGCCTCAGGAGCCTCTCACATCCCCTTCTTCCCAGGACAGCACCCCTGTCACAGGATTCAGCCTCATTCAGTGGGCACCACGGCCCCCCTCCCAGCCCTGCCCCTGCCCCTCCCCTCATCAGCGCTGCAGTTTCCTTTTTGCTTTCCTTGGTTGCTCTTTGGCTTAATAGGCTATCAGCTAGAACTTGTTGGAGAATTGTTCTTGTTTCTGTAGCATGAGGACTATTTATCCTCCATAAAGTTTGATGAAAACCCTCTGTCCCGAGTCTCAAATTTGGTATCTGCTGTGGGTGTGAGCTTTATACCCACTCCTGGTCATTATGCTGTGTGTGGATCAGCACGGGAAAAGGGGAAACCATCCACCTGAGAATCAGCCAGATGCAGCAGTCCAGATGCTTTAGAATGGCAGCCAGGCAATGCCTCTCAGTGACCGTGTCACCTCAGGCAAGCGATTTACTCTTGTGGCATTTTTTTTTTCACACTATAGAGTAGGGCTGTTAAGGAACGATTCCTACCTTACAGCACCGTCCTAAGGATTAACAACCCAGCCCAGGATGAGTGCCTAATAAGTGGTAACTTCCAGCACTATCACTACTGTTACTGCTATCTTTTCTTTCACTCGGATTGCTTGCTTGCCTTCTTGAGTTGAGCACCATTGTTTGCACCAATCACTGTGGATGTTCTGGTGATGTCCCGGTGTCAGTTAGGAGTTCAAGAAGATCCAAGTTGGCCCCTATACAAGGGGCTCTAGGTCACTACTGCTCTCCCTGTGTGAAGGCCCAAGAGAATGGCTCCCAGAAAAATTCACTGGGTTGCCCTGGGCTGAACTGAGTCCTGAAATCAGGCCTTGTAACTCTTGACCATTCAGCCCCAGTGGATTTCCAAGGACTCCAGACTCTGACCAAAACATTAGTGATGTCCACGGGGTACTGGTGTGCCGGGGGCATCCTGGAAACCCTGTGCAGTGGGCCACTTTGGACCATTCACTGAGCTAGAGATGCCTGGGCAGGCAGCCATGCAGTTCACAGTGCCCACCCAGCTCCGGCAGCTTTGGAGCTGAATAAAAATCACGAGCACAGAAGCATGAGCCTGACTAAGCATGACCAAGTGTGAGCCTGGTCAGGAACCGCTAGTTGCCAACTCAGGATCCATTCTGATGTCTGATGTTAGAACTCTAGTTTTATTTGGGGTGGTAGATACTCCTGCTAACATCCACTTCTTAGCCTCTCTGCAGCGGAGGGTGGCCCCATGACCTCATTCTAGCCCAGCACTTGTGAGTATGGGATGTGGGGGGTCACAGAGAGGGCTCCCCTCAGCTGGAGTCCTCCCTTCTTGCCTCTCTCTGGCCAACTGAAGGATGGATATGGTAGAGCCCCAGCACCCTTCTGTCAAGTAATACCAGAGACCACACAGGATGCTAGAGCAGAAAGGTAGAGGGAGCCTGAGCCCCTCCGTTAACACCGTTGGGACTGCCTGCATCTGGCTTCCTTTATAAGGGAGAAAAGGACTTCCATGTGGTTTGAGCCACTGTTACTGTAGGCGTTCTGTTATCTGTAGCTGAATCTAATCCTATCTGATAAAGAACCCCTGGAAACATTCTGTTATCTAACATCAGAGCTAAGGCATAATTAAGAATTCCCCTTCTGTTGCACCTAATTGTATTTATCCATTTAACCATTCCTCATTCAGCAGATATTGAGTTACTCTTCTGTACCAGGTACTGTGCCAATGGCTGCGTTCCAATTAATATTGCTGAAATTAATCAGAGACATTTCCCCAGCATGCCCTACCCTGCTGCATGCAGGCTTCTTAGGAGCTGTGTGTCTCACACGCCATAGGACCTCCTGGAGGCCACAGGGCATGTGGAGGGGGCAGAGCCCAGCAGAGAGAGGCAGGGTATCTCTGGGTTCCTAGGGACTAAGGAGGAGATACAGCCCTCCCATCCGGGCAGTGCCAGGAGACCTCGCCAACACTGGCAGGGCATTGATACACCTGCAAATGTCAGTGGTCTCAGAGCCCCAGTGCTCAGTTGCCCTTGGCTTCTGCTCCTTTCGTGAACTCCCATTTAAGGGGGTCAGGACTGCTAGGCAGGGCTGGGGGGAAGTAGAAGAACCCTGGGGAAGACTGTAGGGGGTTGGACATCTCAGCTGCCCAGGAGAGTGTGATAAAAGTTAGTAGGAAAGTCATGTGGCCACCCAAGTTTTTACCTGGGGATAGGAGACAACCCTTGTCTCCCAGGTAAACTTAGCAGGTTGATGGAGACAAAAGTAGGTATGCTTTCTGTGTGCATCCCAGGAGTTGTGCCTACTCTGCCCAGCTCAGGGCAGGGCTGTGTTCTTTCCCCGTGGAGATGCCTTTGCACAGGACCTGAGTTGGAGTTGGTCCTGCATGCCTGGAAGTAACCTCATGGATCAGCTGGGACTCCGCTCCAGGAAGGAAGTGGACACGTCAGCCCCTTGTCACTGTGCAGTGCCCAGCCATGGGGAGATCAAAGCATGGTTCTCACGGGGAGGCATGGTAGCTCAGCAACGTGGCAGCGCTCTGGGTCTACTCTACCCTGATGTGGAGACAAGGGAAATAGGATGCATAGCTTGCAGGGGGCCGGCTGCCCTGTAGAAGCAAGGTAACCAGCACATTCTAGCACAGAGGGGCACACAGCACGGTGGAGGAAATAAAAGCCCGGAGTGACTGATGAGCTCTGCAGGCCGTGAAGGCTGCTTGAAAGAGGTCGTGTCACAATTAACTGTAAAGAAAATCTAGGAATTAGCCCTGTCAAGGCACAGCAGCATGAAGCAACTCTGCAGGGCAGAAGGTGTGATGTGGGGTGCAAGGGGCCCAGAGCAAGGCTGCGAGGGCACTAAGGGGTACAGGCTTCATCCTGGAGGGGATTGTGGAGGCAGGGCCAGGGTGTCCGAAAGGTCACTGTGCCAGTTGTTGGGGGGCCGGGCTAGAAACTGCTGGTCAGTAGGCTCTGCCTCCATCTCCTCAGAGGACGAGGTTTGGCAGGGCCCGGACACCAGTCACTGCCACGGCTGTATTCCAGCCTGAAAGAGGTGACCTGCTCTGGGCCTTGGCGGCTCAGGAGCTCATTGCTCCTCGGCTCCCGGCCGGCTTGAGTGGGCCGTGTCTGTCCCACCTGTCTCTGCACGTGGTGGACACACGTGGCTGCTGCACTGGTGAACCACCTGGGGACCCCATGTTCCCGTCTGTGCCCGGCTGGGACCCTTGCGGCAGGACATCCCACACACCACCTCTATTCTTTGCCTCTGCCTTTCTACACCTCCCTCCTGCAGCCTCCCCGGAGCCAAGGGACTGCCTCCATGAGTGTTAGGGACATCATTTATAGGAAGGAGCCTGTCACCGCAGCAACCCCAGCCAACGGCCGGTGTCGGGCCTGCAGTCTCCGACTGGGTCCACAGAAGGCACTGCAGCGAGAGCGGCTGGTTGGCCCCTGCTCATGTTGGCGGGTTTGCTGGTAATGCAGGAGGAGGGACCAGCAAAGTGGCTGGAGCAGCCGGCCCTGGGCTGCCAGTGCACCAGGCAAGCGGATAGTGTGGGCAGGCTCTGGGTCAAGCCACAGGCTCCTCACAGCTGCTGTTTCTCCTGCATCCTGCATAGCCCATGTGGCCAGGGCCCGTCGGCCGGACTTTGCAGTGACCCCAGAAATGCTTGGCTCATTGCTGGGGCTTCCCTAAATCATGTGCCAGCTGCTTGGGAAATGGGTGGATTTTTCTGTGTGACTGGGAGAAGCCCTGCTGCCAGCGGGGGAGCTGGGAGTTGTCGGCAGTTTGGAGAGATATTAATAGCTGAGCAAGGGCTGAAGGTTGGACAGCGTCCCAGGCATGCGCTCGCCCCTCACAAGCAGCAGCGCTCAGGGGCAGCTCTGGCTTCCCTCCTTGACTGCTGTGGGCCTGCCTACAGGACCTACAACATGGGAGCCCTGGCTCCTCGAGGCCCCCTAGCAGTGGCAGAATGGGGGGAGGGGGTGGGAGAGGCCCTGGCCCCCCTGCCACATACAAAGCAGTGCCCCTGCACTTCTGTAATGTGACAGGCTTCTAAGTAAAAGTCCAGAAAGCCACTGGGTTAGACGTTCTCTGAGAACCCTTCTAACTCTGCATTATAAGATGTTATGATGCGTTGTATAACTTAATAACTTACATCTCTTTTGGCGCTTTGATTTTTCCAGATGTACTTCCGAGCAGTGGTTTTTAGCCAGTCTTTTTTCTATCCCTAACTCACCTCATGACCCCTCTCCATAAGGAGCAGTGTCTCACTCTGGTGGGGTTGCCGGGGAGCTGGGAGGGGCTATGGAGATGGGAAAGAGCTTAGTGTAGATGGAGGTGAGGGGCTTTTTAGGAAGTATCAAATGGGATTGCAGTTTGCTGGGGTAGGGGGTGTGGGGGGTGGGGAGAATGGGATGGGGTTAATTTATTTAGCAGCTGCTATGTACCAGGCACTGTTCTGGGTGCTGGGGAGTTAGCCATAAACAAGACAGTGTCCTACTCTCCAGGAGACAGAATGTCAGGTGCTGGTAAGTTGAGGACAGTAAGGGGTGTGTGTTAAGAAGAGCTGGGGGCTGTCGAATCAGCTAGGTCTGTGCTGGCTAGAAAGGGGCCTTTCTTACATGGAGGACCATAGGGGAAGGGAGGGAAAACTGAAGGGGGAGAAATCAGAGAGGGAGATGAACCATGAGAGACTATGGACCCTGGGAAACAAACGGGGTTTCAGAGGGGAGGGGGTGGGGGGATGGGGTAACAGGGTGATGGGTATTAAGGAGGGCATGTGTTGCGATGAGCACTGGGTGTTATATGCAACTAATGATTCATTGAACACTACATCAGAAACTAATGATGTACTATACAGTGGCTAACTGACCATAATAATAAAAAAAAAAAAGAAAGAAAGAAAGGGACCTTTGAGCTGAGAATTGAATGAGAAGGTGGCACTCATTGGAAAGGTCTGGGGGAGCTGACCTGGGCCAGAACTCTGGAAAGGTCTTCCAGCAGAAGGGTGAGCTAACTGAAAAGGCCCTGGGGTGGAAATGAACTTGCATGTGCACAGGGCAGAGAGAGGCCAGTGTGGCCAGAGCCCAGTGGGAGGGGCGCCAGGGCGAGGCCAGCCAGAGGAGAGGCCCAGTGAGCAGGCCTCCGTGGCTGATGGGAGGCAGCTGAGCTGTTGCTCCGAAGGAGTGGGACAATGGAGGTGGTCGCTGTGAGGAGGTAGAACCAGTAGGGCAAGTCTGTCGACAGGAGGACAGAGTAGTTGGCCCTTGTTTAGTTCAGGTACACGAGCAGTGGCTGGCTGGGTTCGGGAGAGGACAGTGAAAGGTGGCTGGATGTGAAATGTGTTTGAGGTTAGCATGACCAGATTTACCAGTGGGTTTGAAGAGCTGAATTAGAGAGAGGTGCAGGATCAAGGAAGGCTTTCAGCTCTTGTCCTGAACTGCTGTGTACACAGGAAAGGAAGGGACACTTGGGGGCGAGGGTGTGGAAGTGACAGTGCTGCCCTAGCCCCCAAGCATTCAGAAGTCCCGGGGTGGCCCCGTATTTTGGGGCCGTGAAATCTAAGCCTTAGGGCATTTGGGAAGCAAGTGTGCTTGTGGCTGTGCTAGAGAGCCCTTGAGAGACATCCTGTGGTGCCTGGGGCTTGGACACAGCAGGGAGGCCTGGGTCTGGGCTGCCCCTGCTCTGAGCCAGACTTGAGGGGGCGCCCTCTGCCCTGTTCCAGCTCACCCCTTCTCTGGAGGACTGCCATCACAACCTTCTCGGGGCCAGCCTGGACAAGCTCCACTCCAAAATGGGGCCCTGTTTTTGCACACTACTGCTAGTCTGTCAGGGTGAGCCAGCCATTCTTCAGTTGAACAGCAATATCCCAAAGAGACTACAAAACCCAGTACAAAAGCCATGAAAACTTCATAGCCAGGCTGGGATTCTGACCCTTAGCTCTCATTCAGCCCCATCATCTCTGACTGTCCAGAACATTCTTCGGTAGCATCCACAGCATGCCAGTGATCATTCCCACCATAAGATGCTCACAGCTTCAGAATGTAGTTTGTTTCTTTGCTTGAGAGCTCTGATAATTAGAGCTTTCTCTATGTTGGGCATCCATGGAAATTCCCTGAATGGTTTTGCCCTCTAGAGGTACAGGTCTGTCCCTATCCAAATCCAGCCTTTGAGATGGTGAAGATGACATTGAGACCTCTTGCCTTCTCTGTGTAATCAACTTTCTCCAGACCCCAGCCCCTCGTTCTCATTTTCATAGGAGACATGGGTTCTAGAAACATTTGTGATCCTGGTCCTCGCCCTCCTTAGGAACCATCATAGTTTGGTCCTCTTAGATTCGAGACTCACGCATGAATTCAGTTTCTGCCATGTCATACAGAGCGCCCCTTCCTCGCCCCTGAAATTTCCAACTTCTGTGTTGCCTGTCTTGGGGGAAAGTGCTGCTGATGGGGGAGATCTTCTTTTTCTCAGACAGCTTATTGCCTGCAAGTCTCTTCAGCTGATTTGCGCGTAATTGAGTGATCTCTAAGCCTTGAATAGAGCAGTGTGTAATCATTTGGATCCCTGGGTAAAGGAGGTTTCTTCCCTCTGCGCTCCAACTTTGAGGTATCTCATCACCCTGAGTAGCTCATTCATCTTCTCCAGCTCGTCTAGCCCATGGGGACTGGTGGTGCTGCTCGGGCCTACCTGGGATGAGGGCAAGGCAGACATCGAGCATGCCTAATAGTTCCCATTTCTTGCTCAGGAGTTGCTATCATGGCCATTGATCCAATGAGCCCAGGTTCTTTGTTATTCCCAAAACTAAGACAATTCCAGTGTGGTGATAGCACGGCTCCAAATTGGGAGGGGTGGAGTCTGTGGGGAGCCTGCCCAAGGAAGGTCCCTCCAGAGCCAGCAGGGGAGGTCTGCCTGGGGACAGACACTGAACTCCCCTAAGGGGAGGTGATTTAAGGCACAGCTTTTGGGGTACTGGGGAGCCCATCAGACTCCCCTTCAGCAGAGGGAAGATGTGGTGCCTCTCCTAGCATCCTGTGCAGCCTTACTCCTAGGTCAGGGGGAGAGGCTACCCCCAAATAGGTGCCTTAAAGCTGTGGGAGAAGTGACCCACTCCTGGTGGGGGGTTGGGAGGAGACATGCCCTGGATGTCCAGGTACCAGTGAGTGGACAGGAGACGGTGACCGTCACAGGAGGGGGTCCTACCCTGTGATGGTCCTGCCCTGGGCTCACCGCCACCACCACCAAGGGAGCGGTGAACATACTGCCCAGGGTGCTGCCCAGAAAGAGCTAATGGGTTTTTGGGAGGCTAAGCCTGGAAGGGTCTTGATAAGACTCGTGTCCAGCTAAGGGCTTTTGTTTGTTGTTTTACAAGATGTATGTGGCAGTGCAGCACAGCCAGGCAGGAGAGGCATCGGGGCTGTCATTCCAGCGTGAGCCCAGACCCGGAGGCACTGCAGAGATGTGGGAACAGTAGGTGCTTTCCACTCGTTTATGTATTTAATTTAAAAGTCATGTGCACACATGAGGAGACATGCAAGACCGCGTAAAACTGAGCACCTCTTTTCTGCCAGCCCCTCATCCCACTTGCCAGAGAGCAGCCACCGTTAACACCTTCTTGTCTAGCCTTTAAACCCATTTTAATGCATATTCAAGCATATATTTTACCCAAATGGAATCATACTATATTGTTGTGCAGCTTGCTTTTTTTCACTTTAATAATACGTCTTAGAGTTCTTTCTCTGTCGGCTTCTATAAACCTTTCTCATTCTTGTTAATGATTGCATAGCTACAATCATAGATTCTTTAAGCTGGAAAGAACCTTCAAATCAATGTGATCTAATTGCCTCATTTTGCTACAACCTGGAGAGGTGAGGTGACTTGCCGGAGGGCACAGGGAGTCAGTGAAAGGGAAAGATTCCTCCGAGAGCTGTTTGGAAGGAAGAGCTTCCCAAGCGGCTGGGTATCGGGATGACAGATAGGCATGACCACTCCTGGCTGGCTGCGTCTTACCAGCAGCGTCCTCTCCATCCATCATTCTGGACTG
Source organism: Phoca vitulina (assembly GCF_004348235.1). Taxonomy (NCBI): domain Eukaryota; kingdom Metazoa; phylum Chordata; class Mammalia; order Carnivora; family Phocidae; genus Phoca; species Phoca vitulina. Next base: position 47,179,526 of record NW_022589716.1, on the reverse strand, counting down.
TTGGCAGCAGGGGGAAGGGCGGGAAGACAAAGCCTTTTGGTGGGGGAGAGGAAATGACATCCCATCTGCACATGCTGGTGTTCAGTTCACAAGATACTTAAGTGGAAATATCATCTCGGCCAGTAGAAATGGGAGTTCAAGTTCCAGTGATAAGCCCCCTGCCTTGATCAATAGGAGACACCACCCATCATTTGGAGAGCAAGCATTTCCTTAGAAGTCCCTAGATCTCCAGTGTGTTCTTTGGTGTAGGTCTTGTTAGGCATCGAAGCAGAGCTCAGTGGCAGGAGGCTGTGACTCATGTTGGCACCAAACTTGTCCCTTTGCTGTATTTGCTGACCCCACCTGCCACTGCTGCTTCTGGCCTCCGGCATCCTACCTTGTCACGTAGGTGAGGAATGAATGAAAGCCTTCTGAGGGAGCTCCTGGCTGCATGTGTGTAATAATGCGGTAACCCTCACTTAGGTCAGGTCAGAAGGTGAGACCTCCGGCCTCAGGTACGTGAGAACAGGCATTTATACGTTAGCGAGCTTTCTGCTTAGCAGTGCGCAGGCGAGAGCTGAGAAGCCGGCTTGTCCCACCCCAAGGGTGGGTGTGTCCCCCAGAGCTGCCCGGTCCCTTGCCAGGACTGCAGACTAGAAAGGGTACATCTTCCTGGAACATCAACTTTATGTGAAGTTTTGGGGGAAGAAATGCCATTTTTATATTAAAGCAAACACTGCTTTTATGGAATAGCATGGAAAATTCAAGTTACCTTTTAAGATAAAATAAGTAATTTCAGAGTAATTTTATTTTTCCTTGCCTCAGGCAACTTCCAGCTTTACCCCCCGGACCCTGGAAGGCACGTGTTCTCTCTTCTCTGCTATCTGGGACTTTGTTGAAGCGTTAGAACCAGGAAATTGGCAGGGCCTTAGGCAGCTCCAGCTGGGGTCTCTGTTTCCCTCTGTGTTGGACTGGGTTTGCTCCTTCCTGACCAGCTTCTCACAAGCTCTGCTCTGTGTTTGCTCTGAGCTCAAGTGTTTCTCTCCCAGGCTTTGTTTCGCGTTGGCCCCAACCCACCCTGATGACTTCCTCCTGTGTGAGCGCCATCACCACCGGCCAGGCTGAGGATTGGCTGCCCTTTTGTCCTATCAGCTAGAGCGAGGAGTTCAGGGCCATTGGGTACAAAACCTATTCCCTGAGGCCTCTACTTCTAGAGGGGCAGGGTGGGCCCATTGAAACTGGAAGGGAACACAGACCAGTAAGTGTGTGGTGGTTCTAGTCCAGCCAGCTGTGGCACAGAGGAGAATGGGAGACTTCAGAAGGGAGAGTTGATGAGTGTGGTGGGCATCTTTCCCTGGTGGGTTCTCGCCCCACATGAAACTTCTCCCCTAGTGAGAACTCTTGGGCAGACTCACTTTCCTCATATCCATCCAGGTAGAAAAATGTCCCTATTAGCCACGCCTCGTGGTCTGAACAGTACCTTCTACTGCCGTGGCCCAGACTGCCATCTAAGATGGTTATCTCCCCAGAAGTGTGGTCAGTTCAGCCCCCCTGCATGGCCGTGTCCTGGAGAAGGGGACAGGAGCTGAAGGAGGGCTAGAGGAACAGAGCATCACGTGGGAGAGAGAGTGGCGCCCACTCTCACCCGGGACCTGACCTGACAGACACATCCTTCCAGCAGGGCTGTTAGTCTCTGTTCAGCGAGGACAAGGTGGCACTGCTTCGGGAACCATTAACCCTCGGTGTCTCTAAGCGCTGTGAGCAGGGCAGGCTACCTGCATAGGAGCGTCATGGTTTCAGCAGACAGCAACTCTGGAATACTTCTCTCCTCTTGGGTATATACAGCGGTGCTGCTAAGGGTTAATGTGCCGGAGAGGGGTGCTTCTCTTTTAACTAGGTCATCACCATGAGCAGAGCAAGCTTGCCTTTTCCCCTGATTTGGTCCTGTTTATTCTTTCCTGGCTTTTTAACTGCAGGGCGTTTTTACTCTCTGTTATCTGATGGAGAAAGTGTAGCCATTTGATGGTTTGAAGAGCCAGACAGACCTGGGTTTATATCTTGCCTCGTCTACTCACTGGCTCCGTGACCTTGGACACTTTCTTCATCTCTGAATGTTTTCTCATCTATAAAAAGGAGATGATGTTCCCGGACATCTCTAGCTGATAGAATTTGATGAGATCGTTTGCAGTTGGTTTTGAGAACCTCTGGCCATTCTTTCTTTCATTCTGTCCCCCTAGGGCCTTTGGCATGCCATTTGCTCTGCCTGAAATGTCCCTCCCATCCCTTCCCCCAGCTCACCAGTGTCTCAGGCTCAGCTTAGGCTCTGCAGCACGGAAGCCTTCCTGAGTGGACAATTCTGGTGTTTCTACCAAGTAGGATTGTGGCGTTGGTGAGACCTCCATGACCCTGTCTCTCTGTCTGTGGCATAGAGAACACAGAAAGTTACAGGGTTCCAGTAAAGATTACCTGTATTTGGAGAGCACCCTATAAAAGCCTTTCTCTGGAGTATTCCGCTTTGTTGATTTTACAGTGACTGCCTTCACTAGACTTCCCACAGTTTCTGTCAGTTACGGGAGAGGAGCATCAGAGCTGTAGGGCCCAGCATGAGATCACCCCCTGCTCCTCGTCCTCCCAGCTGCCAGCTCCCACGCCCCTCGACTGCCCTTCAGAAGGGGGAACTCCCTGTTCTGGCCCCAGCAAAAGGGACATGTAAGAAAATGTTCAAGTCTGTCTGATTTTGCTGCTTGCTGATACCTTCTGGGATTCCCTTTTCTTCACAACTGGGAAGTCACCTGTTAACAGACACGGTTACTTATTTATGAGCACTAGCAATGTGCCAGGCACACATTCCCAGTGGAATCGTCACAGCCACACCCCGCGGTGAGGTAGGCAGTATCATTGTCTATACTTACAGGTGAGGAAGGTACAGCTCAGACAGGTTGCTTACTCACATGTGGTCGTGCAGGCCACAAGCAGTGGGGCGAGGACACTAACCTGGATCCCTCTGATTCCAGAGCCAGTGGTTTCCACCCCAGGGGAGCACAGTCTGCTTGACTATGAGGTAGGAACCACTCAAGTGCTGCTTTCACTACTTTCTACCCACCCCTTTGCACTGGCCCCACTCGTACAATGCCTTCCTTCTACTTCTAGAACTTTCTGTCCTTAACCCTGCATTGAAGGTATTCACCTATGTAGCATGTCTCACCTGCTGGAGTGTCAGGTGCTTGAGAATAGTGTGGGATCTTAACTATGTGTTTTTTTTTTTTTATTACAATTCTCAATTGATGTATTTGTGTAATTATGAGCACAGAAAGGGTCCATATATTAACTTTAGCCCCCACACATGTTCATGCTCCTCTTCAAAGTTAAGAACGGAAAGGACAGTCTTGGAACCTACAGCAGACCATGGGAGAGGTGTGGGAGTGTAGTGGTAACACCCCAGCCCCATGCGCTGCGTTGACCACGGCTCTTCAGAGCTCTGGAGCCCCCACCCCACAAGGAAGAGGAGACCCATCTCACTGGGAAGGCGCTCTCTGCCATGGTCACCAGGACTGGCCCAGCTACTCAAGATAGGTCCTTAGCGTGAGACTGACTGTTCTTTAGAATATGGAGTAGCCTCTCATCCCCTTATCTTTGCGAAGGTTTGTATAGTGTCTTGACCCCTCAGAGCATTACTCCTGGTAAGATTGCCACCTTCCCAGAGGACTCTGAGTTGATGTGCCTGCATCAGCCTCAGCTCTCCAGCCGGCTTCTCTTTGATGTGTTTGATGTGGTGCCCCTCGGGCACTTCAGTTCAGGCTGATGGAGTTCCCATCTGCACCCTGAAGTGAGTGTCCAGGAGGCAGTCGGCAGCTGTGGAAGGACACCTGTGCACCCAGGTCTGGCCCTTCGCCCTGGTGTGGCCTGGTGTGGCATGCTACATGGGCACAGCCCCCTCCATCACCCGGCACTGGTAGGCCACTTCACAGCTCCTCCATAGGCTCCTGAGGTTGCTCACTCTTTTGCAGGAGGCTTATCTTCTCATGTAGTCTCTTCTGTAAAAAGAGGTGACATCAGTGAGGTCTCCACATTACAAGTGATAAAAAACACAATCTAAATGCTCAATTTTAAAGAGAGAGGAGAGGGGTAGGGAGACCACCAAAAACTTCAGAGACAAATCTGGCTTTAGGCGCATCTCACCTCTGGTCACGAGAGATACCCCAGTCAGCTCTGCTTCCCCAGGAGCGTTCTGTCCTCAGGTTTCATCAGATGGCCCTTCCAGCTTCAGGCTCATATCATCACAGCACCCACAGGAGTGGGTCACTTTCACACGAGTGGAGACAGAAGTGCCCTGATGGAGAGGTGCTTGACCCCAACTGCCCCCGAGGTGAGAGCATGGGGCCTCCCCACACCCGTCTGTGTGGCCAGTGAGGTGCCCACCCTCCCGGGCTTAGCCTTGGTCCCATGCAGCATCACCTGCCAAACCTGGGCAGCAACACGGAGGGGGAGAGTGAGTAGATGCTGGGCGGCAGAGCGATAGCTGTCTGCTGCACCACTAACCACCTGATTGAGGATTTGGGCTTTCTGCCTCCACCAGGATGTTAATTGTGCTGTGATCACCACCAACAATCAGCATCCAGTTGTGTTGTAATCCCACCCAATGTTCGGAAACAAGGCCAGTGTATTTCTGAAACTCCTTATTCCTGGTGGATGCAATTACTCTGGCTAAGATAAGATTCTTCTCCTGATGCCATCACAGATCACGGAGATGCACACAGGCAGAGCCTAACTGTGATGGGCCCTGCATCTGCCAACTAAAAGCAGAGCTTCCAACTCAACTTGCTGACAGTTTTATCTCTCAGAAGTTTGAGGAAGAAACGAGAGAAACTGTGCTGAGCCAGAAAGGATTAGAGCAGCAGAAGGAACACAGGAGCCTTGGGAAGCAGTGCTTATGCCGCCCGGAGGGGAGGCAGAGTGCCCAGGGACAACACCATGGGCTTCCAAAGAAGTCTGGAGCTGGGGGATGCAGGGATGTCTGCAGACTGAGGACAGCCAGCTGAACCTTGATTCTTCTAAGGGAAAGAGAGGTTCTAAAACATGTCCCAGAAGCTTGCTGGCCTCCCGGCAAACTTTTCATTAGATTGACATAGTTACAGTTCCGGGCACGCCTTGCTAACAGCTCTGTGGGCTCCTGTGACCACCTCCTTTTAAAGAGTTATATGTCTTTTGTGTAGCAAATACTTGGTGGCTACCTGTTCTGAGCATGATCCTTGTTCTCTGGAAGCTCCTAGTTTAGGAGGAGGAGAAAAACTGCAAGTAGCCCCTCAGGCACCACCATCCCTCTCACCTGAATTTTATGGTGGCCTTCACCATTGGTCTTCCTACTGCTCTTCTGCCCCCCTGTTCCCCCCCCCCACCCCCGCCCCAGCAGCATTGTAGTCCGCAGGTGACATCCCTGTCACGGGGAGTAAAGTGCAGCCCCATGTGCTCTGTTCCACACTCCCCTCCTGCCATCCTCCCCGCCCAGGACACTAGTCTCCCACACCTTTCTTTCTTTTTCTCTTCTCCGTTTCCTTTTCCCTTGTTCTTTCTGTTTTTTCCTTTTCTTTCCTTCTTACCTTTTTTTGTTTGTGTTTTCTCCATTGAAGTTTCTAGTACAGTTTAACTCCTCAGAGATGACTTTCCCTGCCCCTCTGAGGTGCAGAGGTGTGCCCCCACTTGGCTCTCCATCATCCTGCCCTGCTTGATTTCCTTTGTGCGCACGACAGCCACCTCCTTCGCTTTCTTGTCTGTCTCCACGCTGGCCCATAAGCTCCTCAAGAGTGGGACTGTGCCTGTTCTTTTTGTTGCTCCCGTGTGACCTCATCCTAATTCATCACATCTGCAACAGCCCTGTTTCCAAATAAGGTCATATTCTGAGGTTCTAGGGGTTAGGACTTCAACATACGAATCTGGGAGGGCACAGTTCCCCTCATAGCACTGCGCATCTGTGAGGGTTATGTGTGTCAGATGCTGTGCTCATGAGACTAGGCCTCTGCTCAGACAACCTGCTCACAGCCTGGACGCATGAAGGTGCTGGGAGCTGGGGCCTCCCCAGGAATGTACCACCTCTTGTTTGGCCCCGTGACCATTTGTGCTCTTTTTAATGGTGTTTTCCTGTTGTCTCCTGCTCCATTCTGTCCATTCTCCCCATGTACTCAAGTAGCCTGCCTTCTCTGTGTGCTCCAGACTGCATTCCGCCCTCAGGTCAGGCCCACCCTCAATCTAGTTGGCAGCCATCCTGAGAGAGCCTCCTTAAGGGGGCAGTGTCTCCAGGAAGGGCAGTCTGGGTGTGTGGGCCCCATACGTGGCATTATAGCATGTGATAAAAGTGATGCTGTTGGACCACCAACAGAGGGTCAGCTCACACGGACTGGAGGAGTCCAGACGTCATCTCCAAGGAAATGAAATTGGAATCAGATCTGATAGGGTGGATTAGGGGGACCTCCAGAGGACAGAGGGGACTGTTGTCCAGGCTGGGACTCACACTGGCCAGGGAATAACCAAACATGCAGGTGAGGGAGCGACACTGAGCTTCATGGATGTTCCATGGAGCAGAGTTACTGCAGATGGACTTGAGAGACTGGCAAGGAGGCCAAGGAGGGCTTTGCCACCATGCCACAATGCTCAGGTTTTGTCCCAGAAGGCATGGAAATGTTGTTAGGAAAGGAGTAACAAGATGAAATTTGTGCTATAGAATTTAGAAGGAAGGTTGGAGAAACTTGGAGATGGGGAGAAAAGATACAAGGTTATTATGATTGTTATGGGAAGAGACATGGAGGATCTGAAGTAGGGCATATGGGAGGAAGGACGGAGAGGAAAGGACACATTTGCTGCTATTTCTAAGATAGAACAACAGAAATTGGTGACCCTCAGGGTAATGAGGGAGTGAAGAGGTGGTATTCTGGGAGTTCTTACTGGAATAACGGAGTTTAAAAGGAAATTGGGGAAACTCTTACAACTCAACAACAGAAAGACACACAACCCAATTAAATACAGGCGCAGAAAACACACAAATGGCCACCAGGTACATGAAAAGATGTCCAGTGTCATTAGTCATTAGGGAAATGCAAATCAAAACAGTGATATACCACCTCACACCCACTAGGATGGCTCTAATTTTCTTTAATGTTTAAAGAGGATAATAAGTGTTGGTGATGATGTGAGGAAATTGAAACATTGTTGGTGGGAATGCAAAACAGTTCAGCCGCTGTGGAAAAGTTTGGCAATTCCTCAAAAAGTTAAACACAGAATATGCTCTAGCTCTACTCCTAGGTATATACCCCAAAGCACCAAAAACAGGGACTCAAACAAATACATGTACATGCATGTTCAAAAATGATGGTTGTGCAATGTTATGATTATACTGAATGCCACTGAAATGTTCACTTGAAAATCATTAATTTTCTGTTATGTGAATTACACCTCAATCAATATTTAAAAACAACAGGAAATAGCGCATCGGGTGTGTACATGTTGAGGACCTGTAGGGTATTTGGGTCCAGTGGGCAGCTGGGTGTGCAGACAGGGCTTCGGCATCATCAGCACTCAGGCTATGCTCTACGGGTCTCAGGCTGACAGGGTTTCCTTTAGAGACATCTGAAATAGGAGATTCCGGAAGTGACTTGGATTTTCTATAACTGTACTTCTGTGCAACACTTGGAGAGGGCAGATGACATTGTTTTGGGTCAGGTGGCTACCTGTTAAGATGATCAGGTCGCTTTATTATAGGTCAGATTATCATATTGGAAAGGTGCTAAGAAAGAGATCAACATTAGCCCTGAGAGTTCTCATTCTCACTTCAGTCAACATTTTTATTAGTGATTTAAAGACCTAGAACACCTACTCATCAGATTTGCAAATTACCCAAAGCTTGGATGGATAGTGACTGTGCTGAATGACGGTCAAACCCATGTGCTGTTTGGGGCTGCCCCACATCTACTTTTCCTTCCTTTTGGTGTCAGGGTCTGGATTTCTATTTGGATGCCTCCCTTTCCTGTCCATATAGCCCATGTGCTTCTGAGTGAAGCGAACCCAGTGCCAAGTCCAAGGTGGTCCCTCGTTAGCTTAAATTGATCTTCATATCTCACCATCCTGGCCTTCGTGGTTAAGTCAGATCATAGGATTGTGTGGGCTTCAGAGAGCACAGTGTCTTTTCTTGCTCTTTCCCTTTGCCTTTCCCGTTAGTGAGAGTACCCTCCTGTCACATACTAGCCGTTCTATTTTCCAGCCCTGTGTCAACAAGGAAGTGCGGGGCCCCTAGAAGCTGCTGGCAACCACCTTGCAACCATGAGGAGAACCCGGCTTAGGATGAAGCCAACCTAAAGAAAGCAGAACAGGGAGGTGGAAGTAACCAAGTTCTTGGTGACCTTGTTCAGCCACTTGACCTCTTACCTCAAGTACCACTGGACTACGTAAGCCAGCAATTCCTCTTAGTGTCCAGACCACTTTGAGTCTAATTTTGTACTACCTGCAACCAACAGTGTCCTGACTAACACAGTGAAAAATCAGTCACTGAAGATCTCACCAAATCATACTCACTAAATTCAATGTTTGTTAAATTTTTACATTGAAATTTGGCCAGAATAAATGTTGGGCTTTTTTTCCTTGGCTCCAGAAAAGTTATTGCACAAGTACTTTGTAGCAACATATACGGAAAAGACCTGGGAGTTTTTGTTGACATTAAGCTCAGTGTGATATGCAGTTAGAAAGACCCAATTCTAATTTCCCAGCCATTTTGCTTAGCACCTCTGTGACCTTGGCAGTTGAGATATTGTTTGTAAGTTTCCCAGCACAGTACTTGGCTCAGGGTAGGTGCTGATATAGCTTAGCAGTGGCAGAGTGGTCGTGATGTATGCATACTTCCAGCTTCAGGAAACAAAAAGCCAGACTCTAACTAGCTCAACCCATAAGGAAACAGGAGACCCAGAGTGGTGCAGCCTCTGTGGTGGGCTTCATCCACACACTCTGCCTGCTTCCCCCTGACTCTCTTGGGTTTGCCCTCCTCTGACCATCCAGAGCAAGAGATGCCAGCCGAATCTCAGAATTCCCGGCATCACCCCAAGTTTCACTCATTCTGACAGGACTAGCTTAGGTCACTTGCCACCCCTGTGGCCAGGCCACTGGCATGCACTGGTTGGCCTGACCTCGGTCACACACTGCCACCCCCAGATCTGGGGTTGTGGTCTGCTTCCCTCAAACCATATGCATTCCCCGAGGGAAACTGGGAGCTTGGGAGAGGGAGAAAAGGAATGAGTGCCAAAGAGGCCACCAACAAGAATTGACTCAAATGGAATCATCCCAAAAGCTAATGTTGTTTAAGACCGTGTTCATGCAGGTGTAATCTATATGAGAGAAGAGGCAGTTGTCTCCCTAGTCTGACTTATCTTGGACTTACGTTCCATTCTGGAACATTCTGGAACAACTGAGGCTCTTTCCAAAGAGTGCCCACAGGATCTGGGGAACATTTGAAACCATGCCATGTGAGGAAGGATTGGGTGCTGGTAAGAGAAGACTCAGTGGCACCATGATAACTGGAGGGTCAGTTTCTCCTGCAAGACCAGAGTGAAATGGCACCAGTACCACTGACATTCATTGAGTGCTTCTTGCATTACTAGGTCTTATACCACGTTCTCCTCCTGCATTGTCTCCCTCCATCCTTATCGTATTGCTTTGAGGGAGGCACCACACCTACTAAGTAGTTACCATCCTCATTTGGTAGTTGAGGAAGCCAAGGCACAGAGAGGTTAAGTAACCTGCCTGAAGGCACAGAACAGTACTCGGCAAAGCCAGGCTTGAATCTCATGTTTTCAGCTCAGGTTTCCCTGGCCTTAGAGCAGTGAATGCCAACCTTAGCTGTACATGAGAATCCCTTGGGAAAGCTTCTTTAAAATACTGATGCTGGGGTGCTTGGGTGGCTCAGTTGGTTAAGCATCCAACTCTTGATTTCGACTCAGGTCATGATCTCAGGGTCCTGGGATTGAGTCCCAGAGTCAGGCTCTGTGCTCAGCAGGGAGTCTGCTTTAGGATTCTCTCCCTCTCCCTGTGGCCACCCCCCGCCCCCATCAAATAAATAAATAAAACTTAAAAAAAAATAAAATACTGATGCCTAGGTGCCACTCCAGACTGATCATCAGACTCTGGGGGTGGGCCCAGGCCTTATGCTTATAATTAAGTTGCCGTGGTGATTGTAATGCCAGGGTTGAGGACTGCTGGCCTAGAGTGTAAACACCAAGCCAAGGGCCCCAGTGTAGTTGCCTTCAGAAACTCAGTGAGAATTCAGATCTCTGGAGTTGCAAGTATAAAACCATACGGACATATAAGGACCGTGCTGAACTAAGGAGGGTAGGACCCAACCAAGGGCATTCAATTTTTTAAAAAAATTAACAATGCTATTGAAACAAAGCCCATAGGAGGCCCACCTTCTGCACACCTGTGCTTCTCAAACTTCACATGCACACAGATCACCTGGGAGCTTGCTAAAGAGCAGGGCTGGGGCAGGGCCTGTGGTATTCTGTGTTTCTAATAAGCTCCCAAGCGATGCTGCCACTGCTGGTTCATGAGCCATCCTTTGATTTGCAAGGCTGTATCCTGCCATGCTGCCTCAGACTGACCAGGTGGAGGTTAAGCTGAGAGCAAGGGGTGCAGACTTGTAGCAGCCTGCCTGGGGGAGCTTCTCTCTTGTGGCAGTCTTCAGAGAGGGACTAAGGCCCGCTCTCAGGCGTGTGTGGCCAGCCTCCAGCACAGAGGGCAGAGAGTCTCCTAATGCTGAGAATTGCTGAGTGCGGTGCCCCGCCGGGAGCCCTGCCTCTGCTGATCATCTGGACGTGGAACTTTAGGTATCAGCACAAAGAGCGGAAACATCTGGTTAATGCCACTGTGGCCTACATGTACTGCACCTGAAGGTCTGATTAGCTAGGTCCTGAGAGAGCCCACACCGCAGCCCCATGTCATCCCATTGCCTCTTTCTTCCCCACAGAATTCCCAGCCTCAGAGGGGTCATAGCCCTGGGGTTGTGTTTGAGAGTTTTACTCTGCTACTCTCTGTTGCAGAGAATGAGCAATTCACAGTATCAAGACTCTTAATTTTACTCAGGGTCAGCTCACCAGTAAGTGACAGAAATGGAATTAAAATTCATGTCTCTTCATTTTTTTTATTTCTCTTACTTTCTGTTGTGCTCTGCATTTTGTTTTCAAACTGTTTAGGTATTCACTTAGCCAAACATGTTTCTGCAGATGTAAAAACCAACTAACCAGCGGCACCAAGCATGGCTGGCTGCCGAGCTTTTGTGTTGGGGCAGCAACACGGCCCGGCTGGACAGCCCTGCCTCCTTCCACATCCTGCCAACGGAGTGATTACGGCGGTAGATTACCTTGTCAGTCCTGTTTACTGCAAGCACACCGCTGAATTCCCTCCTTGTCTACCCTCACGTGGCTTCTGTCCATCTAGGTTAAGTGCCGTTCTGTATTTAGCAGCCATTTAAAGCTCTCTGCTTCCCTTTCTCCTTCAATAACTACTTCCTGGCCTCAGTCTGGCTCTGCGCTTCCTGTACAGGCATTGGGTCTGGGTAGACACTCAACCTTCCACGTACCGTAGGCATTTTTTAAAACATCTTTTTCACATACCACTTTAAATGGGGCTTTGATCTTTTTGCCTTTAACTGTTTACCATACTTCTGCCGTGCAGTTTTTCTTGAATAATCCCAATCCTCTGAATTCATTTTTTCCGGTCCCTTCCTAAACACTGTAACGTGGAATCTTCCCTTCAGACTCTCAGATAGGAGCTGACCCTGCACTCTGACCGGCCCTTTCTGTAGCTCCCCCAGCCTGTTTGTGAGGAGCCCGACAGTTGAGTCAGCCCTGCGTGGTGCTGACAGATTGCTGCGGGGGCTGTGGCCCTTCCAGGGAACTACGGGGCACCTTGTGTGTGTGTCCTGTGGGGCGTGCTGGTCCTTTCCAGCCTCGGTCACCCAGGAAATCACCAAGGACTCCAAAAGTGTGGGTCTTCTCACCCAGACACACCTCAACTCCACACAATGAAAAATAGCTCTCGGAGAAAGGGACTCATAAATAGAACTGGTTGCTGCCAGAGGAGAGGGGGCCTGAGGGTGCAAAATAGGGGAGGGGCAGTAAGAAGCCCAAACTTCCAGTTAGTTATAAAGTAAGTAAGTGATCAGGATGGAAAGTACAGCATAGAGAATATAGTCAGTAATATTGTAACTTTATATGGTGGCAGATGGTGACTAGAATTAGCATGGTGAGCATCTTGTAATGTATATAAATGTCGAGTCACTATGTCGTACACCTGAAGCTAATATAATATTGCAGCTCAACTATTCTTTGAAAAAAAATTTTTTTAAAGAAAAGTTCTTAGATGATCAGCACTCACCTAGAGGTCTGGTGGCTAATGTTTAGTATTCAGTGTAAATCAAAATTATAAAAAACCTCTACAGTTATTGCTGATTAACACAGCTTTACATTTATCTAGTGCTTTACAGTATATGTGCGTGTGTATGTGTGTGTTGTGTGTATGTAGATGCCTAGGGCTCTGTTTTCTTCACCCTCTTGTAAGGAGAGTGGTAACTCCTACCCCCAGTCACACACACACAGCAGTACACACATGCACACACACACCCCAGAGGCAACTGAAATGTTAGGAGGCTTAGCTAAACACACAGAGCAGAAGAGGTGTGGTCCAGAAAACCCAGCTCTGAGCCTTAGACTCTTCATTATGGCACAGCAGAAAGTGACAGGGATCTTTTCTCTCTGGCTTTTCACAAATGTAAATACTTCTAGGAGGGTCTCACCTAAAGCCACTGTGACAACACTAATTAGCAGTTCACATCTTTGCAAGGTTCAGATAGCAGCCAGCCAGGTGTGTTAGGAAAGAGGACATGGAGATGTCCAGGGAATGTGGGGTACCTGGAAGGGCAGGATGGGGGTGCCCTGGTGGAGGAGGGGAGGGGCACGACATGATGGGTTGTTGCTTCAGGAGTGTTCCTGCAGCCACGAGGAGGGCAGATCCTAGGAGGCTAGGCCCAGGATTGGAGGCCCAGCAGGTAGAAAGTCGTCAGCTACTTTAGGCCAGAGGTGATGAGGGCAGAGCTGAGGCAGCAGGCAGAGTCCAGAGACCTGCAAGGTCCAGAGTGAGCTGAATTACAAGACCTTTGTTCGTTCAAGTATGGATCAATAAAGTAAAAAAGCTAACCCCAGGCTCATGCGGTTCCCAGTCCAAGTTGGGGAAACAGGCATGTTAACAGGATTGCCTCACGCTGTGGGAAATGCTGCTGAAAAGCATGGTACAGAGTACCGAGAAGGGAAACATCAGTTTTGTGTGGTGGGTAGGAGAGGAATGACACTGCCCAGCAGAGGGGACGTTGTTGGGTCTTGAAGCACAAATCAGAGTTTCTCAGGAGGGTAGGGTAGAATTGGCAGAAGAAACAATACAGAGAGCACGACGGAGGCTTGGAAGATGGTGAGTTGTCTCAGGTGAAGGGCAGAACCCACCAGGGGCAGTGCCAAGGTTGTTCATTACGAAGGGCCATCTCAAAGGGAGAGTCAGAGGCCACTCTGCAGATGGGGGGAGGGCGGGACATGGAAAGTTTTAAGCTGAGAGGCATAGTTAAGGATTGCTCCCACAGTGGTAAGCCTCAAGGGAAGAAAGTAGCAGGAGGACCAGTGTGGTGTACGAGTGCAGGACGTCCTCATAGGTTAGTCATGAATGAATGAAAGCAGGGACAATAGGGAGCAAGGAAGGGCCTCAAGAGACAAGTGGGGAGCAGAGGTTCCTGCATCTGGTTGCCAGCTTGATCCAGGGGCCTCAGGTCCTCATCCAGGTGCTGGGCAGGTAGTGGTGGTGGTCGATGCAGGAAATGTAGGGGGTGGACATAATGAGAAAGCTCAAGAGGGGGAGAGTTCAGGAAGCACAGTGCCTGGCAGAAGGAAAGAGGAACTGAGAGTGGGGTCCTATGACTGATGGGACCCAGCTCTGATGAGGGCCGAGGGGGATCTCAGTGCTCAGCTAAGGCTTACTGAGCAGGCTCTGTAGCAAAGCTACGGGAGTCCTTGCTTAGGCTCCAGCCACTGCCCTGAGCCCCTCCCTCACACCCCAGCAGCCTACCCGGTGCCCCCACAGGTTGTCTCCTGGACGCTCTGGACTCCACAGGCTGACTCTCCACCACTGGTGTGGGGTCGTGTTTGTCCCGCCCTCAGGAAATGACCCACCGACTCCCTTGGGGCACTGCTTCCACTCTCTCTTTGTAACACGGCAACTGGTGATCCTTCCAGAGTGGAAATCAGATCATATCATCCCCTGATCAAACCCCCCAGTGGCTCCCTGCCAACCTGTCCTTTCCCTGCATCTGTTCTTCTCTTGAACATCTTCCAACCATGTTCCCCTTGCTTTCCCAAGAACATGCCAAGTGTCGTCTGTAATCCCATCTTAGGACCTTTCCCTGAATCTTATTTCCCTCTTCACTTCTGCCCCAAGTCACCCTGGCAGAGAGGCCTGGATCAACTTATTTAAAATAGCTCCCACCCCATCTTATTGCTCCTCATCCCATTCACCTGCTGCGGCCCTTTATGACATTTCTGAGTAGAATTATTTTCTTGTTTTTCCGTATCCAGACTGTTAGCTCTGTGAAGGCAAGGACTTCATCTCTCCTGTTCACTGCTGTGCCCTCTGATTGCACAGCAAGGCTTGGTGAACAGTGGGCGCTCAGTAAATGCTGGTTGAATGAATGGAAGAAACAAATGAACCCTGACATGCTGGGCAAGCTTGTACCCATTGTTCACTGTACCCTCAGAGCACCCCTGAAAAATGGGTCTGCATTTGCCCCCACAGGACCAGGAGGTAACAGGCTCAAGGGAGAGGGAGTCATCTTCCCATACCGCTGTGGACCCTGGAACCTAGCAGCCTGGAGGGATGGTAGGCTCTCCTCTGGGGGTGAAGGGTCATGGGCAGAGACAGAGGCATATCTGGTCCTGGGGGAGACGTGCCTGTTGGTGCCCAGTAGCAGCCTCACTGGTCTCTGAAGTTGAGACACAGTCATATACCCACCGTAGGAATTCAGGGCGGGTACCAAGTTAAGGTCAGGATAGCTGTTGTGGAGAATTACAACTTGTGTGGAAGGTTCAGATGAGGTTGGAGCCCTAGGTTTCTGGCCATTCTGGGGGATGGAGGGAAGATCCCAGGTAGGGCCGTCCTGGGGGGTACAGGGAGAATCCCAGGTGGGGCTGTCCTGTGGGGTGCAGGGAGGAATATGGGGGATCCCAGATAGGGCCATTGTGGGGGTTCAGGGAAGATCCCAGATAGGGCTGTCCTGCGGGGGTGGGAGGCCTTGGGTGTGGCCTGACCTTAGATGGCTGTGACAGTTCAGATGGTAGGCCTGGAGGTGAGGAGACCATGGAAAGAAGGAGCTCTAGCACTGAAGGAACCCAGATGGACATTGCTGAGTGCAAGCAATGGAGGGAAAGATTGTTGTCTGTGCACCCCCATCTACAGTAAGTGCCAGAGCAAGTCTGGAAAGAGAGGTCATTTCTCCACATGACAGCAGAGTAGGGAGCTGGTAGGTACCCAGGAGGAGGGAAAGAGACAAAGATGTAGTTGTGACTTCATAAATAACCAGGAACCAGATGTTAAGCCATTTCACAAAACTGAATTTCCATTCTTTGCCAACTGTGTTGCTGATCACATGTCCTGAGATTTAGAAATTTTTGTGTTGACTATTTGACTCTTTACAAAGAAGACTTACATGCATTTCTTCTTTGTGTTTTTTATTTTCAAGTCAGAGATTCTTTAAATCCTGAATACATTAATTTTTTTCACTCCCCTTAAAATTTAGCATTCCTGTGAGCTTTGAGAAGCTTTTGGTAATTAGGCCGGTGAGTTCCACATCTCCCTGGATGACCAGCCCTCAGCCATGTTGACAGCACCTTGGCATGGGGCTCTCCTGTCCTCACTCTTTTCCTCTCAGATTCTGGGATTTTTTGAGCCCTCACCTCTGGGCCCTTCCATGGCCTGCATTGACTTTGCTGGCAATCTCCCCCTGCACTGGACAGCCAGGAAACCACACTTCACATTTTTCGACATTGGCTTTGTGTCCTGTCTGCATGGCCTTTGGTTTGTTAAATTTCTCCTGGGGGGACAGCTAGGCACAGAGGGAAGGCCATGATGGCACTGAGTGGGAGGCTGATGGACCTATGTTCAGGTCCTGCTTCTTTCCGTTGAGGTTCTGGCCCCCAGGGTGGGATCCTCTGCCTCTCTGAGCCTCGTGTCTTCATGTGGCAGAGGGGTGGACATTCCTACCTTGAAGCACTGCTCTGGGCATGGAGGGGCCAGCCTGTTTGAAATTCCCTGCTCTGGCGCCTGGCCTCAGTGATCCTGTGGAGCCTTGTGAGCAACGTGTCCCCATTTGATTATATGGTGCCCTCCTCGGTGCCCACAGGGTGAGAAAGCAAAGTTTCTCCATTGATGACACAAATGACCACATCCCACTTGTATTTTTGCATCTTTTCTAATGGTACTGACCTCTACTTTTATTCACTTGACGAATTTTTATTGAGGGCCAACTATGCGCCAGGCATGGCTGGAGGCTCTGGGGATAGATCAGCGAGCAGTACAGGGGAAAACCCCTCCCTTTGTGGAGTTTGCATCCTCAAGCAAACCTCTCTTACTCTTTTACTATTCCCAGATCTCCCTTCCAAATATATTTGTTGGTTAATATGCATTTGGCTGTTAAGTTCTCAAAACACTTATTGAGCGTTTACTCTGTGCCAGGCGCTGTTCTAAGCATTTTATATGATTATCTCACTGGCATCTATACCAGTTCCCACACAACCATATGAAGGAGGCTCTGTTATTGTTCTCATTTTACAGACGAGAGGCAAAGGAGGCAGACACAGAGGTCTGGACACTGGCCCGTGGTGTACACACTGTAGGGGCCGCGTCCTGACTCCAGGGCCCATACCCATCCTCGCTGCTCCAGCTGCCTCAGTTGTTCCCAGGATGGGCCTTAGACCTTAGTTCAGGCTTTCCCCTCCAACAGAAATGCCGCATGGACTGTCACCTTGACACCCAGCAGAGGCCCACACACATAGTAGGCAACTTAGGAGCGTTGGTTGCTCGGGTGCGTGTCTGCATGGCCCCTGGAGGGGCTTTTAGGCCCAAGAGCCACCCCCTGCTGGTCATCACGCTGACCTCTGTTGTCTTCTGTTCTAGGACGGCCACAGCTCGCTCCACTGCCCGACTAGTGGGTTAGTGCAGGCTCCCCCCTCCTGCACCCTGCCCCTCTCTGGTCCCTCATGGCTCCGCAAGTGGAGGCAGCAGGATGGCTTCTGTGGCCCACGACATGTTTCCTTGTCATCCCCTTCTGAGCCTTCTCACTGTGCCTCCCCTCACCATCACGTTCTCTTTTGATCTAGCAAATCCAGGCCCTTGGAGAAATCAGACAGTATGAAATATGAAAACTGCCTGGGAAGTAATTGAAGAAACACTGTGACTTTTGAAACCCATAGAGATAACGCTCACACCTTCTTACTCACGTTATTTAATTTTTAATGGCAGATTTAATTAATGGAGATCGGGTCTTCTGGTTTCAGATGTACATACGGAGCAGCTGGAGGAGGAGGAGGGGCGGCTGTTTATAGGGTGGAGGAAAAGGCTCCAAGATTCTGAATCTGAAGAGTGTAATGGGGAAGAAAGATCACCCAGAGATAATAGTTCACGATCACTGGGTGCTAGTTGACGTGTGGGGATTCAGTACAGTGCATTTAGAGAGATGTCCCTGCAACGTTTAAATGGGTGATAGGGCTCCTTGCAGGCACTGCGCCCAGGCCTCCCCAGGCTCTGTGGGACTATGCTGCAGGCAATTCCAGGCACCCTGCTGGTACCGCACTCCATCGTCCACACAGCTGCCAGAATGTTCTCTGAAACACACATCTCCCCTGCCACTCCCTCACAGAAAAAGTAAAACCTCTGCCTTCCGGCCTGCAGTTGAGAACCCCACATGCCCAGGTCCCAAGCTGTCTTTGTCTCCAGCCCCTTCCTTTGCTTCTGGTAAGACTACAGCATCTAACGTGTGGTGTCTCTCCCTCTCCCTCTCATTATTGGCTCATGTAAGACTCCATTCATTAAAAGTGCATGTACCCTTTGACCCAAGAGTTTGACTTCTAGAATGTACCCTTCAGATATGCTCACTCGTGCACAAAGGTAAAGATGCCATGATGTGCCTTTCAGCATTGCTTGTGATCGTGGAACCTACTATGCAATACTATTCAGTGGGTGAAACGATGAGGCATCTGAGCAGGGAAGAAACGAGGAACGGTGTTGAGTCCACTGTGGTGCTGGGGGTGTGCATGGGTGAACTGGCTCACGGGGGCAGTGTGCAGGAGGGGAGCGCTGGGGTCCAGGCTGGCCAAGAGGCTTACTGGTCACTGTATTCCTACCCTCCGCCCTTTGTGCTTTTGCCCTTTTAAACCATGTGTAAGTAGTATTTTTTCAAAAACATTGTTTAATATAAAAAAAAAAAAAATTTAGGCCTTGATTCAAGTGCCAGCTCCCAAGAAACCAGTCTGATGGTCTCTGCCAGACTGTCCTTTCTTGAGCACATGGGACAGTTGGCTGAGCGTCCCATTGTAATTGTGACATTGTGTTGCCTGGGAGTCCCGTGAGGCTAGGGGGCAGGCGTGCTTGTCTTGGAAACCCCGGGTACTCAGGGGGTTCTCCATATGAGCATGGATGGCCCCAGTCCTTAGAGAAGCCCACAGTGGTGGTATGGTCCAGGGGCCTGCAGAATGCCCTGCTCCTCCTGGCAGAGGGTCTGAGTGGACTCCAGCACCCTCAGGAATGCCTGGTGGACACAAGGAGAGGGCTCAGCATCCCCAAGGCTCAGACCAGGACCTCCGTGGACCAGGGGAGCCACACAGGGGACGCTCCGTGGTGCGTGGTCCCAGGGTCTGCTCAGGCAGATGACATGGCAGACTTGGCGGGGAGGGCGGGCGCGACAGGAAGGGGAATTCCTCTGAGTCATTCTGAGAGACAATAGAGGAAGCTGCAGCAGGATAATCACAACCACTTCTTGGCCTGTGGGCACTTCCTGTGACAAATCTCGCCGACCACATGTTCAGTCTGAGCTCTTAAGCAACTCAGCTGCTTGCTGAGCTCGCCCTGGCCGGGCCGCATGTGTGTGGAGATGCAGAGGCAGCACCGAGGCACTAGGGGTTCCAGCAGCCCACCTTGGAAAGGGACATTGACAGACCACAGGCCACAGGCCTAGCACACAGTGACCTGACGTGTCTCCAAAGAGGAGAAGGCCTGAGCTGAGACACTGTCTTGTGGCAAAGAGAAATGACCGGGGGTGGATGGAGGAGCTTAGGAAGGCCTATGCCCGCCTCAGAAAGTCCAGTGATGCCATGGGGGGCAGGGTGAGCACCGTGAGCCCACCACCACTCAACCCCGTCTCCCAGCCATCCTGCAAGGGAGTTGGGAGCCCTGTCTTACCACGAGGAAATAAGCTCCAGGAAGTAAGTGACTCACTAAAGAACACAGACCACATACGGCCGAGGAAAATGGAAATGTGGGCCTACGGGTCATGCCATCTTCTGTGAGGGCCCGTGGATGGAAGGGTCAGACTGAGTGTAAACGATTCCCATCAAGGACATCACAGAAGAGCATCTGCGTGGAGTGGGAGGAGAAGCCCCGAGCCAGTTCATGTCTGTGTGTCCTTATTCCCACACCTAGGATAGTCCATACTGGGCGAATGTCAGACTGGTTTAGACAAAATCATAATCTCTTGGCTGGAACATCAGGACTCCAGAGAGAGAACATGGGGCAGCTTGGAGTCAGCAAAGACCTGCAGGAGCCAGAGCAGTTCTGGGGGGGGGGGGGGGGGAGAACCCCTATTTATTTTGTGCCTGTCCTGTGCTGGGAGTGTTCGCATTTCCCATCTGCTGTGCCTGATGGTTGGCAGACAGAGGCATGGGATATCGCGCCGGTTTAGACGTGAGGACCTGCCAGGCTCACTCAGCATTTGGGGGGTTGAAGACCCAGCACTGGGCTCACCCCAGCACAGCCCAGAGCAGTATTCTGGCACCCAGGCTCCTGCTGGTATGGGCCCCAGGTGTTCCCTCAGGCACACCCCCTTCCATGCGCCCTCCCACTTGACTCTTCCCCGAGGCAGGTACCAGGATGGGATGAGGGCCAGGTTCCCACCCAAACTCTGCCTTTGATACCCTGCAGGTCTCTAGGGGAGGTGCTTCCTGCCCCTGTCTTGATTACCTTCTCTGCAGATGGGATGATGGGGTGCCATGGGGCTAAGGCACTTCCCCTGCATGGCTCTGATCTGGGTACCTTTTCCATTTTGTCTAAGGAGTAAATTGTTCCTTTTGGGCCAGGCTATCTCTGTGCATGGTAGAGTGGGGAGATCCAGGCTTGGAGTCTGACAGGCATACACAGGGGCATGGCTCTATGACTTCGGATCCCTTTACCTGCCTCTTGAACTTCTTACAGGGACTGACCCATGCTGGTGGGAGGCACTTGAAGCTGGAAGCTTCCGTTTACCCATCTGTAAAAGAGGGGCAACCCCCCCTCCACACACACACACAGGTTCTAAAAAGGGTCTAGCCCAGGTCTGCAAGGGTAGGCAGGCTTCAGATGGCACCTCTGCTATCTTGTCACCCTCACCTGGGAAGTCTGACTGTCGGCTCGTCTTGGGCTGTCCTCTGGGGTTTCATTCTTGACACTGCTTCCTGCAAAAAATCAGTCTATCCGCTGTGAGCCTCAAGGTGCTCCACCAGGAGTGTGGTGGCAGGTCAGGTGAGCAGGTGTGTTTTTATTGGTCTCTTCTGGAAACAAGTGGAAAGTGCTAGGTTCTGGGTCTTTGAGGCATAAAGAAGGGGAGTAACTTACCCAGAGTCACACTGTGGTGGCCCGAGGGCTTCAGCCCAGCTTTGTCTTACTGCAGGGCCGGGCTGTTCTCTACACCAATCTGGTCTGTATGTGCACACTTACTTGGTAACCTCAGAAGGGATGGAGGTGCATGCCTTTGGTACCGCCCTGCAGCTCTGGACAGGGAGCCACCTTGCCAGGGAGCGCGGTGGTCATGGCAGGCAGCAGAGCACACACCCAGCTGGGAACCAGACATGTAATGCAGGGCTATGGTCTTGGCACAGCGCTTGCTCTGTGGCTTTGGGTAAGTTGCTTCACCTCTGGGCAACAGAGTCCACCAACCTATAAAATAGGGGTTGGACCAGATCAAGTCTCAGTATGCTTTTTCTTTAAACATAGTAAGTATTGTAGTCTCTGTTTAAACTACTCGCCTCTGGTATTGTAGCACAAAAGCAGCCATTGACGATGATTAAACAAATCATGAGTGTGGCTGTGTTGCAATAAAACTTTATTTACAAAATCAGGTGGCAGGCCAGGTTTTGCTCATGAGTGGTGGATTGCTGACCCCCAAACCAGAGGATCTACATGTCCCTCCAGCCGTTGCTACTCTAGGATTCTGCAGCCAAGGTTGGCCCACGGTGGGTGGGAGCTAGACCCGAGCTGTGGATCAATCACTGATCTGCTTTGATGCTGGTCAAGAAATTAGCATCTGTCGATTTTTAACATGGTTGCTCCCGTGAGGGAGCCAGAGGGAAATTTCAATCTCTGGTAACCAGTTCTGTTTTTCTCTTTGTAGAATGCCGAGATGTATAAACTGTCTTCACAGCAATTCCATGAGGCAGCTTCGAAAATGGAGGGCATGATAAAGTAAGAATTTGCTTATTATTTTTTGTAAACTTAGCCTGTATTTGTAAGAATCACCACACATGGCTTGAAACCTGCCACCACCTGCCTAATTTCAAATTTCTCTAATAACATAGACAACCATCTGCTCCTCGGTCTCTCACCTGGATATGAGGCAGCCATTGGTCATCTATAATTGGCCAAATGAGCACTCAGCTCTTCCCTGGCTCCCTGGCGGTGGGAGTGGGGCTGTGGCAGACGGGCAGACTTGTTTCAGACCCTTTGTACTGTGGGCTGGGCCACAGATTGGCCATCAGGCTCCCAGGGGAGTCAAGGAAAGGGTGCTGCTGCCTTGCCCCCCGCCCCAGTTTGTGCAGGTGGTTTTCAGAGCAGCCTGTTCCTGAGTACAGCTCTGTGTGCCTGGCCCTGAGCCATGTACCTCTTGCATGCTGACATGCTCAGGGCAGCTCCCATTTTATTCCCAGAAGGACTGGGGCTCAGGGACGCTGGTGGCTGGCTGAGTTCGCATAGCGCTGAGTCCCAGCATCCAGTCTGTCCTGCTCCTGTGCTGTGAGGGAGGCTTCAGAGCCAGAACATTAAGGCATGGCAGGTGCATGCAGTGTGTCCATTACAATTGCACCCTACTGCAGGGGGAGGTCACAGGACGGTCTGCAGGGGATGCCGTGGAAGGGAGAGCTGGGCCTTGCACTCTGGGTCCTTTGTGTGAAGGTGGTCTCTGTGGACCAGGCCAACTCCCTTCTCCTCCCTCAAGGGTCTCTCCCTCCCAGGCGTAAATCAGGGTGATTCCCCAGGCAAACCGGTCACAGTGCAGAATGGTGAGGGGTTGGATGTGGCACGATGAGAAGGAATCATCAGAGGGAGGTTTAGGTGACTAGGAGGTGACAAAGTGCTTATAAATACAGCTGCTGATGCAAACCATGCAAGGAGCCAGGAAGGGTAGTGGGAGCAGATGGACTCAGTACAAATCTGGGGTGCAGCATGGGGCATCTGAAGCTAGGAGGCCATACTTCTGGAATGGACTACAGAGCCGCTTTGGGGAAGAGGAGTTATCTTGGGATTTCAAGTCCTAGAGCAGGAGACTCAGAGGAAGAACTTTCCGGCAAGCAGGTAGAGACTGGAAAGGTCTTAAGTCTGCCCACTGGGATCCCACAGGGATTCTGGGTGTGACCAAATGCTGTGGGCTGCACAGACCTCGAGGAATAGAATGTCCCAGCTGTGCTCGCAGACAAGGGCCCAGGTGGTTTGTCAGGGGCTGAGAAATAACTCAGAATCATGCTCAGTGAGAGGGAGAGGTTGAGAAGCAGTCACACCCCAGACTCTCTGGGGTGATAGCCACCCCAATAATGTGATCCCTGGAAATGGACAAAACCGCAGTGCAGCCCCTCGCCTGGGCCGATCCCCTGGAGCTGCCTGTGGGGCAGTGATGCTGGATCCTTAGCCCCTCTCCCTCTTTACCTGGATCATGGAACAGCCCGCCAAGGGGAAGAGGCTCTAGGGAAAAGCCAGCCAGCTTTACTGTCAGTGACCATGCTGTTTTGTTGCCTGCCATGTGGTCCACCATCCTGAGAGTGGACTCCTGGCCTCCTGGTCCCCTGGATTAATGCATTTGACTTTACTGTCACATCCTTTCTCATCGTCATGTCTTCTGAAGGCAAAGGGGAGATGGCATGTGAGTGTCTTCTTAATCTGAGTGAAGGGAAAGGTTTTTTTCAAAGGTTTACAACATCCCTTGATAATTACTACTATATGCTAAGCATATGACTAAATGGAGATGCTCTGCAAGGCACTTCCACTGTATCCTCTCATTTCCTATCGTTGGCATTTCACAGATGAAGAACTGAGGCTGGAGAGGTGGGATGCCCCTTACCTGGCCCATGATTACGCTCCAAGCTGGGGTCAAGCTTCATTTAGATGCTTTAGCGCCACGGCTCTTCTCCATGTGTCTTTGCATCTTTCCTGTCCCTCGAGGGCCCCTCTGAATGTGAGATGGGTGTCCGGATGGTGCTGAGCCTGCCTGGGCTCTAGAGTCAGGCAGACCTGGAATCCACCCTGGCCCCTGCCTCTTACTGGCTGGTCCTGTGACCTTGGGCAGGTCACTTCCCCTCTCTGATTTCCTCATGTGCAAAACAGAGCGATATCCCTCTTAACGCTTTGAGTGAGATAACACATAGAAAGCAGACCTAACATGTCAACAGTTGGTGGTGGTGTTGTGACCGTTTTTAATAATGGCAGTCATTTGAATCACTCTCGCAGCACCCAGCTTGGCATAGCGTGGCACAGATTTAATAAATAAATTGAGCTTACTAAAAAAAAAAAAAAAAAAAAAAAATTGCCTTTGCCCAAACAGAGTAAACAGGAAGCAGTGCAGAGTTAGAAATAATTTTACTTAAACATTGGGGATGGAGGGTGGAATCCTTGATTGGGAGATTTCTTGGATTAGCAAATGATTGTAAATTGCATTGTAAATGCCACAGAAATAAATGCCAACTGCTGACAGCAGTAATAGTTCTCTTCCAAGACAGTGAGCATCTTTTAACAACTTTGAGTAAACTGGATGTTTACTTAGGTGGCTAACTAGATGTCCATGTATTCATTTGTTCATTTAACATACATGTATAGAGTGTTTACTGTTTGCCAGGCACCATGCTAGGTGCTGGTGGTAGAATGATAAACAAGACAGCTCCAGTTCCTGTCAGCAAGGAGCTTGTCATTTGGAGAATGACAAACAATATTTTTAAATTAATTGCATAAAAAGCAATTGCCCAAACAATGATTGATTATGGTAATGAGCCATGAAAGAAAGTGTTTGAATTAAAAGGCACATGTCTGAGGACGCTAATGCAGACTTAGATGTTTGGGAAGGCTTTTCTAAGGAAGTGACATTTAAACGGATTCCTGCAATATGAGGAGGCTTTGACCAGTGGAAGGAAGTGGACAGAGCACTTCAAACAGAAGTTTCCACATGTGCAAAGGCCCGGGGGCAGGAAGTGATTTAGCATATTCGAGGAACTGAAAGGCCAGTGTAACTGGAGAGGAATGAATGAGAAGAGAGAGACAAGGATGAAGGATGAGAGACCAGGACTAAGAAGTCAGCAGAAGCCAGACCACACAGAACTTTGTAACCATGTTAGAGATTTCACTCGCATACTAAAATTAGTGAAATACCATTTCAGCTTTCTTTTTTTCTTTCCTAATATATGCACTTATGGTATTGACTTCTCTATAAACACAGCCTTAGCTGCACCCTAATGTTTTGATATATTGTGTTTTCATTATAATTCAGTTCAAAATTTTTCTAATTTTTATTCTGATTTTTTTCTTCAACTCATGGGTTATTTAAAAATATATTGCTTAATTTCCAAACATTTGGTAATTTTCTAGTTACATTTTTTATTTTTAAAAAGTTTAAAAAACTTATTTAGTAATCTCTACCCCCAACTGGGGCTCAAACTCATGACCCCGAGATCAAGAGTCACACACTCCACTGACTGAGCCAACCCAGCACCCCTCTAGTTACTTTTTGAATAATTGATTTTCAGTTTAATTCTGTGGTTGAAGGACATACTCTAAATCCTCTAAAATTGTGGGACCTTGCTTTATAGCCATATATATTATTTGTTTTGTTAAGCACTCTGTGTATATTTGAAAAGAATGTGTGTTCTGCCAATGCGTGTAGTATTCTGTGTTTGTCGGTTAGGTTCAGTTGGTCGGTCAGGTTCAGATTTTCTGTATCATTACTGATGTATGGATTTACGGTTTCTTTCTGAGATCACTTTCCTTCTAACTGAAGAACTTCCGTAGTATTTCTTTTAGTGTTGCTTTGCTGATTATAAATTCTCTTTTTTTAATTGTCTGGAAATCTATTTCATCTTCAGTTTTGAAGAATCTTCTCTTTGAGCTCCTTGAAGGTATCTTTACATTCTGATTTGATATCTTTTTTTCCCTGGAGAAGTCAGCTGTTGATATTATGATTACTCCTTTTTTGGTAATTACTTTTTTTTCCTCTGTCTGATGTTTAGCTTTTCTTTGTCTTTGGTTTTTTAGCAGTTTGACTATCATGTGGCTATGAGTCCATTTTCTTTCTTTTTTCTGCTTGGGGTTCATGTATTGGGGTTTGATGTCCTTTTGTTTTAGAAATTTCTCAGCCATTATCTCTTCAAATAAAACTCTACCCTATTTTGTCTTTCTTCCTTTCTGGCATTTCAGTTACATGTATTACTGTGTCTCATTTGTCTCTGTGCCTTTTTTTTTTCTGTTTTTCATCACTTTTTTTTAATCTTCATGCTGTCACCTGCAATTTCTCTATTGACTGCTCACTTCACTAATCCTTTTAATGTGTCAGGTCTCTCTTAAACCTATTTTTGAATCTGAATTTCAATTATTGAATTTTTGTCAGTTCTAGAAGTTTAGTTAGTTAGTTTGTTTGTTTGTTTGTTTGATTCTCAGTCTCTGGTGAGATTCTGGTTTTGCCATCTGTTTTCTGGAACCTATTAGTTATAGTTATTTTGAGGTCATCCGAGGGTCTGTTTCTGTTGCCATTTTTTCCCTCTTAGTCCTATCTCTTTGTGTGCCTGGTAATTCTTGATTGAATGCCAGGCATTGTACAGAGACTATACAGAGGCTCTGGAATGTATCTTCTCCCCCAGAGTGCTCCACCCTATTCCCTCGTGGCCACCTGAGGGACTGAGCTGACTGGAGGCTTGCTGCATGTTTGGTAAAGCTCAGGCTACTTCTGATTTACCCTTCTTTCTAGGGCATAGCTTTCCAAGGCTCCAAGGCACCTCCTTTCTTGGTGAGCTCTGAACCCCTTTGTTCGCCTCCTCAGTTCTGTGAGACTTCTGAAAATTCCACTTTGCCTTTCAGTGGCTTTTACTTGGCTCCTTAGCCTCTTGCCTTAAATAGCTCAAGAATGTGCTAAATGCCTTAAAAGAGGAAAACCACTGAGTGTTGGCTCACTGTATTTTAGCTCCCTTCTCTCTAGAATCCTGGTCCCTCAAGGCCTAGCTGTCTTGGCAGCCTTGAGCTCCAAAGGACTGTTGTCTCTCCATCCTCCTATGAGATTGCCAGAAGCCCTGAGGCTTCTCCACCCTTTAGCTGAAGCTGTTTGCCCAACTCTCAGCCTCCCTTCCTGCACCAAGAATTGCCAAAAAACTCAGTGAGGACAAGTGGCTCCAGGAGTGAGTACTTAACCTCTCTACAGTTCCCTTCCCTTCATAATCTTGGCCCTCAAGGCCTATTTTGTCTTGGTCCTCAGATGCCTTAAACAGACTTTAAATTTCAACTTTTAAAAATTTCTTTCTCAGAGGAGAGTGTAGTTCTTCCCCAAGCTACTCCACTATAGCTGGGAGCAGAAGTCTCAACTTAGGTTTTGAGGAATGATTAGTTTGCCAAGCAGAAAATGGCCATGCCAGGCAAAGGAAAGAGAGTAAGAACTAAAGCAAAGTCAATCAAACACTGGTTAGCAACATCAGACAATGATGGCACAGATGCCCCTCCCAACTTTTCTTGGGCTTGCTGAGCTTTCCTGAGGCCTGCTAAGCCCGCCATATATGCAGGGCCTCAGAATATACCTGTCAGAGAGTCAACAGAGAACTCAAGACTAAAGAGGAATGTCGTTGGTGAGGCCAGTATTCACAGTGTGGAGACTCTTGTTTTGGAAGAATTCTGTCATTGGGATAGAAGTGGATATCCAAAGTATGTATGCATGCACAGACACACACGTGCGTGCATGCCCCTCTACCTCACAACAGCACAGCAGGCGGGATTGTTCAGGTTTTCTGAAGGAAGAGATTAAGACCCCAGGGAACATCCTGCATTTATTGTGTCACATCTATTTTTTATGACAACCTTCAGTCCTCTTCCCGTGGGATTCATTCAGAGCCTGTCTCGACTTCTCCCTATCAGGAAACTTGTATAGTCCTCCCTGGCCCCACAGAGAGCCACCCCTCAAAGAGGTTAGAACAATTGAGTTGAAGGAAGAAGGTTATTAACTGTTTCCTGAAACTGAGTCATTGTGCTGCAAGGACTTTGATCCAGAGACATCTGATTAATGTAGACACAGTGACTTGGAACTTGCTGGGGCTGAGCTGCTGTGGTAGCTCTCACCCTCACCGGGAAGTCAGGGCTTACTAAATAACCTGTGGGGGAGGGGTTGGGCTCACCTGAGAGTATATTCTCAGGTGCTCTATTGAGCTACAGACAGATTGATTACCTATTAAAACAATGGTCATTTATTTGAACCCCAAATAAAATAGCATTCTGTCTTAATTGATCCAGATAATGTTCACATTAGTCTGATTTCAAAAGCTGCTTCTCACCCTCACTTCCCTATCTTACATAACTTTGTAAAAGGAGCATTTTCTACTCAGAAATTTACTAAAATATGTGGCTTAAACTGGTGTACATGGCTCTTTGAGAGGTTACAAATCAAAACCCATTTAATAGTTCATTTAACAAATCAAAATTCAGTTAATACATTTCTTTAAAAACCTGCATGCAGCTGTTCTGCTGGACACTTACATGGCTCCCGGGGTCTCCTCTAAACAGGAAGCTCTGGTGGCAGATGCCATTATTGTCCCACCCTGCAGGTCTGGAGACTAAGTCCCCTTACATCTCAGGCTCAGTTCACTAGTTAATTAAGCAGGGAAAATGATGGTGCCTGTGTGTCAATGAAATGTGGTTATCCACAGAAGTACTCAGGGACACACAAACAGCTGGTGGCGGACTGGGATTTGAACCCAGGCCTAGATGAATCTAGCTCTTTTCTACTCTACCAAGATACTTCCCTCTCAGGAATTTGCAGGACAAGGGGATTATCTGCTTGCTGATTAGCTGATTCAGACATCCCCCCCACCTCATGCTGGTGCTGTAAATTTCAGAGTGCGTGGGTGCGTCCCCTGCCCAGGGCTCTTTGTAATGCAGGCAGAGTTCTGCCTCTTGTAGCAAGAGAGAGATACATGCAGAGAGAATTCATCAACAGAGGTAGTGTTTGTGTGGTATGTGGAAATGGAAAGTCCAAACAAAAGATCTGGGGTGGTAGTACTCCCTCAGGCCAAAGCCCTGGGCTGGTTCTGGAAGTGAGTGTGGGCCACCTTTGAAGAGCCTCAGTGGGGAGAGGAAGTGGTTGGCTTCTTGCCCGCATCCCATCGTGTGCCCCCAGCAGACATCACTAGAGGATCCCAGCAATCTCCCCCTGAACCTGGATGGGTTCTCATCAGGGTTGGCATTCAGGGTGAAACCTACTTGCCAGCCCTGGATCAGATGACTTCTAAAGACCCGAGTTTTCCAGTTGGAGACTCTGCTCAGTTCCTAATTTCAGAATGCAGAATATACTGAGTTACCATTGTAGATCCTATTTTCTGTCTAGAATGCCCCCTCTTTTTTCCTTGCAGAGTAGGCTCGCTTTTCAAAATCCAACTTAAGCATCTTTTCTGTTTACTGTTTGTCTTCCCCAGAGGTCAGTCCAATATCTTATTTTTCTCTGCATCCGCACTGTCCAGCCCAGGACTTAGCTGTGATAGATGCTCACCAGGCATGTGTTGGGTGGGCGGATGAGCTGAGGCCCATTGTGTAGACTTCAGGAGTGGGATTTAAAAACAAATTGTTGACTGTCTAAGCACCTTCTCCATGGAGGCTTCTGCCATGCACAGCAGGGCCCCAGGTCCAGCGGTGGGGTGCTTGGGGGGAGTGTAGGGTGGCCTAGGGCAGGACTTTGAGGTCAGACAAGTGAGTGCATTCCCAGCCATGCTGCCTGATGTGTGGCATGCATCAGATGACAGAACTACTCTGAGACACGTGTCCCTTGCTTCTGAAGGTTTTTCTAAGGACATCGTGAGGCAATTTGTTAAGCACACTCAATAAACACTAGGTATTACGTATATAAAAACTCCCATTTTAATAGGAGAGAGATTGAAGTGCAGTAGCCAAAGAGGGTGCAGTCTCGATACATCGATACACAGAGCGACTCAACACCTGTCTGGACCTGGAGCCATGAAGGAAGGGGAGACACTGGGACCCCCCAGCTCTCCTTTTGGAGACGCGCCCTGCAGAGACCCTCACGTGTGTGCACAAGCAGCCACAGGCAAGGGGGCACGGAGCCCTGTGTCCAAGAGTGACAGATTTGGAGGCAGCCTCACTGCCTGTGAATAGGGCAGTGGATGAGCGTAATCTGTCTGATGTGGAAGAGCAAACAGCGGTTAAAAAATGAGCTGTGTGCGCTAGCACGGGAGGATGCTTGGGAGATGTTGTTGGGTGAAAAAGCGGGTTGTGGTTTACTCTGTGTGTGCACATTTGACACACATATAGTCTCTCTATTCGGTAAGTATGTGCAATTTATGTGGATATAGAGAAGAAGGTGTGGAAGGATACACTCCAAACAGAAAACTGTGGTTACCCCTGGGCAGTTCAAGGGCGTTCAGTATTATAAAAAGAGTCAGAGGGGACTGTAACTTATTTGCTATGTTTTTAATTTTGTAAAAAAATATATATATTTATGTGCAGCTTGTGTAATTAAAAATTAATAAGAATATAGAGACATTGCAAGAGAAGAATCGATGATGATTTGGGCCAAGGAAAAGGGAGGTTCCCAGTACAGTTGGGAACCAGATCCCAAGCTGACAGCTGGCAGGGACCACACACAAAGATGAGAGCTGACCCTGGAATTGTGTTCCTGGTTACACGTTTGTGCACATGCACATACATGTATGTGTGTGACTGTGTGGGAGGGCATGTATATGTGAGCGTGAGTGTACATGTGTGTTGAGTGCATGTCCATATGTGTGCGTGTGTCTGTGTGTGCATGCCCATGTGTGTCAGTATGTTGTCTTCTGATCAAGGCTTGGCTTCTAACTCTCCTGATGCCCTGTCTTTGAACTTCTCCATCAAAGATGGAGACTGTTGGACTAGATCTGTGGTTTTAAATGTCCTTTAGCTGTGGCTCCTGTTCAGAAGAAATCTGATGTGACGTGAACATGTGAGGTGCAGATGAGCTGCCATTCTGGGTGAAGCCAGAATGGACATTGAGGCCCTGTGGTCGGAAGCCCAGCTCCTGGAAGGCCAGGGGTCCAGGGGAAAGTGGGCTTCTTCCCTTCCAGGCGCCCCATCACTGCCTTCATGAGGGCTCAGCCCACTGCCCTGGGATCCTGCAGGTGCTGCTGGCTGGGTTCGGGCTGACATGCCATCTCACGCATTAGCAGGGAGATGACAGAAGATGAACCCTGAAGCAGGCACTGTGGTTTTTTGCTGGCAGGTGTAGCCAAAGGTTCCATCTGGAACAAAGTCGAAATGTTACTGAGCAAAGGAAACCTAGAAATTAGCCAGTGGTTTTCTGTCGTGCATTTGCTGTGTTACATAAGCCATCAAGCACTGGGCAGCGGCCCTTCGTGCTGTGCTGCTCAGGCTTGAGGCTGGGGAGGCCCCAGGGGGGTGGGGCTGGGGGGACCACAGCAGTGAAAGGGCCTAGAAGCTGAAAGGCAGGGAGGGAGAAGCCTAGCCAGAGGATGTACCTATCCCTCTTAGAAGGAGACTCTGACTGGTACAGGCCTAGAGCCTTGAACTGCAGCTTGAAAATTTAAGTTAGATCTAGGGAAGGACTTCCCAACTTGCAATGAGTGATCATAACATATTAACTGAGGGAAGGAAGCTGTACAGCCTTTATCTTCCTCTGGAGATGTTTAAGGAAAAGCAAGTATTGCTCTGTACCCGGAATGTGGTATATGCCAGCCCTCTTCCCCATGTGATCACAAACAACAGAAGGGCCACTTCCTCTGCGTCAGCATTCTGTCGGCCTCCCCTGGCTGGCAGGCAGCCAGCCACTGGGTTTCTCCCAGGGAGAGTTTCCTAGTGGTTTGCGCTTGACCCCTGCTTAGGGCAGGGATACTGTCCCCACTTCTAGTGATTCATTCCATAGCCCCTGCTCTGGTTCTGTGGTCCACCATCCACAGAAGGGAGTCGGGGAGGGCCTAGTTGTAGTTGCCCATAACTGCCTGGTCATGAAAACTTTGATAATCACTTCTCTTTAAAGAGAGGATTAGGTGATGGTGATCTGGAGTCTCGGCTTAGGCTGGTACAGGACACAGACATGGACAGTACAGGACATGGTCTGACATGGCCTTCACCTCCGCCGAGAACACAGACGCCACCCTGCCTGCAGCCTGCCCACCTCCCCAGACAGCACCCACTCCCTCTGCACTTGTCTCCAACATGTCCCCGCCCATCCCAGATCAGTTAGCTGTGTCTCTGAGGTGCCTCATAGAACCTAGGGACACTTCCTGGGGTGCAGCTTAGAGCACTGTTTGACACTTCTGTGTTCAAGCATCCCATTCTACTAGATCACAACCTTCTTGTGGGCAGGAACCTTGTTTTCCTCATCTTTGTGCCCCGCGGGTCCAGGACTTACGCGCTCACTCTGTATTTAGTGAGTGGAAACCCACTGTAACGTATGGTAACTGCTACAGCAGTGTATGAAAGAAACAGTCTGGGAGCAGAGGAGATGGAGCAATTAATTCTGCCCGAGCACAGTGGGGCTTCAGAAATGAATTCATGTTTGTGCTGGGTCCAGGCAGGCTCTACTGGCAAGGGTCAGGGTAAGCAGCCTGAGAGTGGGTCCTTTCCCTGTGGGGTGTTAGAAGAAGGTAGGGCACTGGTGTTGGGGGAGAAGCAGATACTGAGGGGGTAGGGATGAAGCTCAGATGTGGCTGGAAGGGCGGGCTGGTCCGGATGTAAAGGGCCTTCTGTGCATATGAAAGAATTTGGAATTCACCCTACAGGCAGTGGCAAGCCATAAAAAAGCTTTTAAGCAGGGAATTGATATGATCGAATTTGTGTTTTAGAAAGATAACTGGCAGCTTCTGGGAGATGAAACGGTAATGGTGTTGAGGTGGGAGGCAGGAAGCCTGCTTAGGAAGCTGCCGCAGTACTACTAGCCGGGATGACTCACCCATTCAGCAGATACGTGGTGAGGGGCCCCGCGCAGGCACGGCCCAGGCAGGGCACAGCCCTCGGCCCCGCAGAGAGGGTTCCCTCGCTCAGGGCAGCGAGATGGACAAACGGTCAGCAGTGAAATAAGATGATTCTGCGAAGTGCTGTGAGGATAAAAGGAGATCATGGGATAGAGGGGACTGGAATTTCTGGACGGAGGATCAGGGACGACTGTCCAACACTGGAGCAGCACCAAGCAATAAGAAGGGGCTGTGCAGATACCCAGGTGTGGGCACGGTTGATCCCTGGGAGACTCTGCGTGCCAGTGGGAATGGATGAGGAGCGGGGAGACAGGGAGGCCCCTGACCAAGGCTGGACAGGAGCACACGCATGAGCACCTGGAGGGTTTGTGTACCATCCCTGGAGCTGTAGGCAGGTAAGGGGCTCCCTAGCCGCCCCAGCACTGGGGCAAGGAGGGTCAGGGGAGCCTGTCTGACAACCATGGGGGCGGTGGGTCCTGTTATGTTCGAAGCTCCTAGAGCCAATTCCCTGGGCTGACTCCACTTGGCGGGCTCTGAGTGGTAGCCATGGCTCCAGGGCAAGGGCAGCCTCCAGGGGCAGCAGGCCTCTGCCCCGTACTTTCTTACTGCTCGGAGATCCATGACTCAGGAACCTGGACTTAGAGACGACAGTTTGGTTAATCCCCTCCCCTGGACAAAGACAAAAATGGCATTTCATTCCCAGCTCTATTAGCAGACTCGCTTGGGGACTAAAGCCCGTGTCCCCAAAGGCCCGGCTGGTGCTCTTTTCCTTTGTGCCACTTTTGTTTTCTTTTGAGTGTTACATTTAGATTAGCTTCTGGGGATTAAATGTTATTACAGTAGAGGAATCGTTGTTTTCTTTCCTTTTTAAATCGGTAAAGAGGTTAGGGCTTAGCATTCTTGTCATTAGATTTATTTTTCCTGGTCCTATTGCCTCCCCTGTTCCGGTTCTTAAGAGGAAGCTTTTGCTTGGGTTTCATCGTGGTCATTTCTGCCTGGGAAGGAGCAGCCTTGTCATAAGCAGGGCCTTTCTATCTAACTTGAGGATGGGTCTTGGCGTGACAGCACCACCTTGCCCTGCCCTGGACCCCCTCTGGGCACGCAGCGCTTGGGCATGCACACTCATTCCTCCCAAGAAGGGAGCCCTGGCAAAGGGTCAGGAAATTGTCAAGTGGTGAAATGTGGCAGAACTAAAGAATTCCCCTGAGATCTGATCACTGTCAACTACACTGCCTCTCATTCCGCAAGCAACAAGAGCGCTGGGCTCTGCGGACTGCACCAGAGGCTGCCAGCAGGACCCACCGTGGCAGAGGCAGGCAGAGGCTGGTGCCGTCTCCTGTGTCCGGTTCTTCCAGGACCAGGGTGGATATTCCAGAAGGATTTATTTCCCCTGCGGCACTCTGTGAAAGCATACTCATTTTAACAGACCTTAGAGTTCAGTGGAGGCCAGTATCTCAGGTGGTTAGATTTCAAGATCCTGACAGTCTCCAGGCCCTAGGAAGGAAGCGCATGGCAGGGATGCTGCAGGCTCTGAATGGCTGAGGTCCCACCCACTGCCATCAGAGTTCTCTGTCTCTCTGCATACCAACAGGAGGGCCTGCCCTGAAGGGTTCACCTTCAGAGAAATGGTGTACATGGTATGGCTGGCTTTGGCTCGTGCTCATCCCAAGGCTATAGATCCAGGCTAGAGTGGGCCCTGAGAGGCCCAGTTTGACCTGTGGCCATTGGTTGTATTGTACAAGGAAGAGCTTTTGTTTCTGGTATAGTCAGATCCAAGGGAGTTGAGACCCGTGATTCCGAACCTTCTCTGTGACATCCAGTCTCTCTGGGAGTTGAGGGTGTCTGCACTGGGCCATGATTCCTAGGAACTCTCTAAAATGTTCCAAAACCATCACTCCCACTGTCACCACCCCTCCCCCCCCCCCCCCCCCCCCACACACAAATGAGATGAGGTTCTGAGTCACTCTGCCTCGTGGCATCCCTGAAACCACAAGGCCCTCAAGGTCATCTAATCCGATCCCAGATACAGGTGGATCCTTCCCAGGGTGCTTGCCCCCAGGAGTTCCACTGCCTCTGCGAATATGAGCTCAGTTGCAGCACCTGTCTTTACTAAGCTTCCCGTTTCATCTTCATGGCCCTATTAGAGAAGTGCTCTCTCATGGAGCTCAGGGCTGTGTCTTGGGAGCTTCCTAGCTCTGTCCTTGGGACTTCGTAGAGCTCAGTGAAGGTGCCTCTGGATGCCAGCCCTACAGATATTCAAAGGGAACTTTTACATCCCTTTGTAAAACATTACAGCTTTATCCTTACAGCACTAATGTCCAGTTCCTGAAACCACCCAATGAGACACACGCCTGGCTTCCAGTCTCCATCTCTACTCCCTGCGCTGCCTGCTAGCAGCAGGCTCTGGGAGCCAGAGCAGGCTGACCAGCCCAAATGCAGTGCAGCCATCACTTCCCTTGTCTAGAGACTGGGCTCTGTCCGTAGCACACTCTCACTGGGCTGCAGCACCATATTAGCTTGATTGTCCACTGCCCTGTTAGCCGGACCTCACTGACCATTCATACGAAGCTTCAGACAAACTATCTCCATGCATGGTTACTAAGTGCTCTGGACTTGGGTTCCAGACCTCATCTTTATCCCCAGTAAACTTCATTTGGGGTAGATTTAGTCCAGCCTATAGATTGATGATTTGGATATGTGGATTCTGTCATCTGACATATTCATCATCCCATCTAACTCTGTCTTCTGTAAACTTGCCAGCTCTTCTCTTCAGCTAAGTCACTGATGAAAATGATAAAGTTGCACAAGGCTTAAGACAAAATGCCACTAGAGACCGCCTTCAAAGCTGACCTTGCCCATGTGGGTCCAGTGATTCAGCCAGTTCCTAACATACTTCTTTGGGCATCCAGCCTGCATTATTCCTCCTTTCCCATCGGATGGGTGCAGGTAGAGGCTGGGGCTGGTGGGCCACTGTATGGCCCTGGGCTCCCAGCCAGGATCCCTGTTATAGGGAAGAGAAGAGAGCATGGAATGATGTGTTTCCGATTGCCTTGTCTGTTCCTACTAATCACTTCTCCACTTTCTAAATGCTCTGAAACCAGCCTCTTTACTGGGCCATTATAGAATCTTATCTGAGCTCACCTACGTTTTATGGAATGCATTCTTTTTAAAAACATGAAATGGAAGACTAGTTCCAGTATTGCTGTGTTCCTCATTCTTCAGGATTCTGTAAAGGTCACCAATGGTAGCCTGGTGGTCCAGACCTCAAGTTTTCTTGATGTTCTCAGGTGCAGGCATCGAGAGGAGCTTGGTCCTCACCAGTCACCTTCCTGCCCATGAAGACCTTACGTACTTTTGAGCTAGGATCTGTCCTATCTTCTGGGAGGTGGCTGGGAATAAGAAAAAGACGGGCTTTGAAGCAGAGAAACTAGAGTTAAATCCTGGTCATGCTTCTCACTTATTGGTTGAAGCTTGGCCAGTAGTCCCCTCTCTGAGGCGCAGTCCTCTCCTCTGTAAAAGGGGGGACTGTCCAGCGCCCACAGGGCTGTTGTGAGGGCTGAGGAAGCAAACCTCTGTCCATCCCTGCGCCTCCCCTTTTGCCCTCTGTCATCCACAGCTGTGTCTCCTTTGGAAGGAGGACAAAAATCAACCCTCATAGTGTACCTCTTCCCACCTGGTCCTGCCCCTTCCTGTACCCTCTACTGCTGCCTGGTTCATCTCCTGTGCCCAGACTGGGCCACCTCGTCATCAGGAAGCCCTGGGGAGCAGGCTCCATTCTTGCTGCGTGGGGCAGGTCTCCACGGAGCAGGGCACAGGGAGACATGAAGATTTGCTTCCCACTATTTTGTGCCCAGCACCCAAGGCCCTGCCTGGCCTCACCCCTGCTAGACTGGGGCTTCTATCTGCCCTTCCCATGGAAAGGCCCTCTGCCCCTCGTGAAGTCACCCTGGGATTTCCCAGTTACTAGAGGCAGTCGATGCCCTTTTTGCTTAAACCAGTCCAATTGAGGTTCTGCATATGGAAGTGAGTATTCTAGATGTGCCTTTCATTTCCATCCTGGGCCTGTTCCCAGATCTTCAGGACCTATTTATTGATTTGGCTCTGTTTTTCAGAGCTGATCCCCCCTGTCTCATCAGCCTCCCTCTGGTCTTGGTTAATTAGGCTAGTATGTGGAGATCTACTTGTTGATTGGATCCTTTTAGAATGACTGGTCACAGGGATGCACACACCTCACTGAGTGGCCCTTATGACCGGCTCAGGGCTCAAGGCAGCTTGAGGAGCAGGTGAACTTTGATCAGAAGCCCCCCCCCCCCAGTCTGTCCCCTAGAACATTTCAGGTAGATATGCCTAATGTGCTCCACTCTTATGGTCCTAATCCCACTGCCCCCCACCCCATTCCCACCTTCTCAGAGCTCCCATTCTCTGCAGTCTGCTCCATGCTGATGACCAGAAGAAAGAGGATCTAGTCAATACCAGCTTATAGGCCACTGGGGTTTTCTGTACTGGGAAAGAGGGGCCGGGACAGACACCACCACAGGAAGGATGGGACTCTCTCTACCTGTCTTATAGAGCTCTGACACCTGCCTGGCACAGGGAGACATGCTTACCCTGTTTTTATGAGGAGGAGACGGGACCAGCCTGGCTAACTTGCCTAAGGTTGTTGTGTGAGGAAGTGGCAGGGCCAGGAGTCAGGGCCCAGACTTTCTGTCCACAGCCTGGGTGCATTTGGTGTTATCCTGCAGAGACCCAGAGCCCAGGACCACTGAGGGGCATGTTTATAGAACATCAGAGGCTCTGGCAGGATGTTCTGTGCTGTTGTCCAGAGGAGAGAGCTGCTTCAGGGCCTTCACTGTACCCTTCCGTCCAGAGAGCCTCTCAGTAGCCTCGATGGTGTGATGCTTTGCTGATGTGCCATAATCCGGGGTTGGGGGTGTCCATACACCACTTGCCTCAAAATCCATGGAATGCTGAGTCCTGGGCCTGGCCCCAAGCTGGGAGCCATGGAATCTGCATTTTAAACAAGCTCCCATGTGATTGTTAAGAGCCCTGCAGTTTAGACCCACTGCCAAAGTGAATGTACTCTAGCCAACAAATTAATCACTTCCCCAGAAAAGCCCCCAGGGAACACCAGTAAATCCATCCCAGCTTCTAAATTGCAGCAATGGCCCTGGAGAAGCAACAGCCCTTCTCCTGAAGCCAGGAGTCCTCCCCCTGCCTGGACCCCTCCTCAGGGTCAGGCCTGAGTCAGGAGAGCCTGTAGTGACCAGTGGCCCTGTGGTCAGGAGCACAGGACCCCGAGGCCTGTGGGCCTGGCATGGGCCCTTCAGGCTGACACAGACCTTTGTGCTGCCATGCTGGAGCTGCAAGGTGGCCCATGTGTCCCATGGCCAGGTGACACCAGGTTGCCATAGTGGGTACACACAGACCAGGTGCAGGGAGGCAGGCAGAGCCCCTTTGGCCATGATGAGCTGCCCATCTGGATATTAATTGTGGCAACCACAGTCACGGGGCTCCTGCCCTCTGGGGGGCCTGGATCCCCCTGTTTGGAGAGTCGCCTTTCACCACCTCTGAAAGGCACACCATCTGGGTGGGATGGGGTCAGCATCTGGGTGACTGCCGAGTGAGCAGGATGTCAGGCTAAGGCATGGTCAGGAGACTGGGTTCACGCCTGTCCTGTCTAGTGGGTGTAGCCATGACCCTGAGAAGTCGCCTCCCTTCTGGGCCTCAGTTTCTCACTATAGCAGGGCCTAGGAGGACCCGCAATCTCTAAGGCCTCCTCCAGGATTTAGGCCCTACCCCCCAGCCAGGTGCAGCCTCTGTCTGTGCTCCTGCTATAGGGACTTCTTGGCCTCTCCTGTCATCTTGGTGGGGGTACACCCTGCGTGCAGCAGGGCCAAGGCCAAAAGGTTCAGGAAGCTTTGGGCGGCAGATTCAATTTTCTTCTGGTGGTGAGAACAATTAAGAAGGGTTCATTCTTCCAGGTCCCAGACTTGCAAGCCAAAAAATCCCTAAATCCTAGACACTACTGGTTTAGTCTGTCCCTAAAATACCCCCAAGAAGAAGAAGAATATTCTTTATTCACAGTTCATGCTTTTTAAAATTTATATGAGTCAATAAAATCATCTTTTAGAAAACTTGGCTGTTTTTATTGATCTTTAACACAGAAGCCAAGTAAAACTAATTGTAGCATCCAAATACTACGTCTTCCTGCATACACACTTGTTCACATACATGCTAACACACTCCTACAGTCACACATACTTATATACACACTAACACTCATTCACACACACACTAACACACCCATGCTCACACTCACGTGCTAATACACACTCTCATACACTCACTCACACTTGCTCACATATATGCTAACACACTTACCACGCACACACACGTATACATGCTAACACACTAATGCATGTACACACATACACACAAGCATGCTCAAACTCACATACACGTTAACACACATGTACTCACACACATGGTTGCTCACATACATGCTGGCATACAGTCATTCACGTACACACACATGCATGTGAACACGCTCACACATTCACATAAACACTAACACACACTCTCACTCATACACAATCACCTGCTCGTTCACATCCGTGGTAGCACACACACTCTCACTCATACACTCACACAGACCCTCACCAGATTGCTACATCCCGTGTTGGGATTCCACAGCTATTCTCCTGTCAATGGCATTAGCTGTGACTGTTTCCCTAGGCTCAGAGTCTGAGAGAAATTGGATTGAACCCACAGAAATCAGACCACTGGAATGCAAACGTGGAAATATGCCTGTGTCTGTACATACACATATTTATTTGCTGCTAAAGAGGATCTATTAGGAGCCAAAGCAGGAAATTCCTACCAGCAAATTCCTTAAGGAGGGTATGTTCACTTTTGTGTTCTCAAAGACGACTGTGGCTTTCGAGATTCTTTCTTTGACTTTCACAGGGATAGATGAATTGCCTTCCAGATTTTTCCATGATGACAGTTGTCAGGAATGCCCGGGAGTTTTACTTAAGCTAACAAACGATTACCCTTCCCATTAGCTCTACAAACAGGCCCCTAATTAGTGAATTGGCTAATAGCAGTCGCCTCTGGGGTCATTAGCCCTGACAGTGCTGGCGCTGCTCCGTGCACGGTGTCACCGTCGTAACGCACGCTGTCGGGCTCTGCTGGGAGTCGGAGCTGGGGAGCCGCTGTAATGTTGCTCTCCCCTTCTGCATTAGTTCCTTGGGTCAAGGAAATTAATTCCTACCTCAGACAGGTAGGAATTCCTAAATGTGGATTAGACACAGAGATTTTTTAAATGAAAGGACTGAAGCAGCAGTCACATCAATCCTAGATGAGAAAACAGTTTTTATGACCCATAGCTCCAGGTTTAAAAGACATCCCTACTCAGATTTGGGGGTTGTTTTGGAAAGAGCACGCATCTTGCTTTGTAGCTCTGGGATTCACGTCTGACTACAAATACCTGCTCTACTTTGCGTTGTGCAGGACACTCAACCAGCGCCTTCAGCGAACTTTCACCCTGCATCTTGGTTTCTGGTAAGCAGGATGGCAGTGTTGGCAGGAAGTGGAGGGGCCAGTTGTCTTGGGGGTGGCATCCCTTCCTCTGTGCCTCTCCCGGCTTTTGAGAGCCTTCCTCCCCCCAGCGAGTAGGCATTAGGGCCGCTTGGATGATCTTGAACTAGGAACACTTCCAGGGCATGCAGCCTCACCTGACCTAACCCAACCTCACAGTGACTAGTCCTTGAATCCCAGACCTGCGCAATGACTAATGCTCAAGTCCTAGGCTCATACCCTGACTAGTCTGTGGTTACAGGGCTCACACAGTGGCTAGTCCTCATGTTCTAGGCTCATACCCTGACTAGTCTGTGGTTACAGGGCTCACACAGTGGCTAGTCCTCATGTTCTAGGCTCATACCCTGACTAGTCTGTGGTTACAGGGCTCACACAGTGACCAGTCCTTAAGTCCTAGGCTCATACCCTGACTAGTCTGTGGGTCCAGAGTTCAGTGAACAGTGACTAGTTCATGAGTCCCTGGCTTACACAATGACTAGTCCTCGAGTCCCAGGCTCACCCCCTGACTTTAGGTCTTAAGTCCCAGCTCACTCAATGACTAGTCTTTCATCCCAGGCTCACTTGATGACTAGTCTTTGAGTCCCAGGCTCACTTGTTAACTGGGTCTTAAGTCCTAATCTTACTCAGTGACTAGTCCTCAAGTACCAGGCTCACTTGTTGACTAGGTCTTAAGTCTTAGTCTCACTCTGACCAGTCCTTGAGTCCCAGGCTCACAGGATGACTAGTCTCAAAGTCCCAGACTGATGTTCTAGAGATGGGGACAGCGGCACACAGGTGAAGCACAGGAGTGCAGCCTGGCCTGGTTGCCATGGTAGGAGAGTATAGGGCGGTAACAGTTGTGACTAAAGGCTCTTTGCATTCAGGTTTTGTTACTGTACAGATTCTTGCTACATCAGCTCAAAACCATGTGCAGCTTAGTCTAAATGCCTATTTAAGCAAAGGCCAAAAGTCTGTTTGAAGATAGGGAAAAATAGGATGTTCATAATACAAAGCTTGCAGCTAGTCATGGGTATAAAATTTATGACACTTCCCATACGGAAAAAATGAGTAGTGAAGCTGCATTTATTTGTTCAAAAGTAGAAATCCATCTTGAGGAATTAAGGAAAATTACGAAAAGGTGATTATACAGCATAGCAAATCTCTAATGTGGATTAAACCAAATTGTTTAGGAGGTAAAATGCCAGCGTCAACATGCGTTTCATAAAAGGGAAGAACAATGCTGGGTTGGGTGGGGAGAGCTGAGCTCCTGCTTTTGCTTGGTATTGATGTGGCAGGAAGTTGCTGGTTCACGGCCCAGGAATTCACAGAGATGAAAGGCCTTGTCCATTCCTGTATAGGTATTTATATACTTGACTTGTGTAAGGAAACTCCCAAATCAAATAGCTGCCCGCACCTGGGAACCCAGCTAGGACTGTGTGGTCCCACAACCCTGGAGCAGCCTCTCCTGTCTCCTCTGGTGCCACCAGGGGAATGGTCAGGCAAAGCTGGGTTCGGATCCTCCTCCTGTGACTCACTAACCCTGGGTCCAAAGACAGGTGGTTCACCTGCTCCGAATCATAGTTTCCTCATCTATATGGGGGTGGGGGGTGATACTGCCCTTGCAGCTGGAGGAAGAGAAGAATATGAGATGATGTTTATAGAACACCTAGACAAAACTTGGCACAAAATAAGGCCCCCAAATTGTTAGTCCTCAACTGTTCAGATACGGCCACTGCTAGCCATATGTGGCTATTATATTGGATTTCAATGACCTAATACAAAGTACCTCAACATGTTGCTTACACGTTGACATGATAATATTTGGTTAAATAAAGTAACATTAAAATGAGTTTCACCCGTTTCTTTTTACTTTTTTAATATGGCCACTGGAAAATTTTAAATCCCGTATATGGCCCACCTCCTATTTCTCCACATGCCACTGCTGGTCTCTGTCTTCCCGTACCCCTTGTCTGCCTCCCTCCCTTCTTAGTGTCCCGCCACCACTTTGCAGGTGTCCAGCTCACCACACACCGGCCCTGTGCCGCATGCCTCCACAGGTAGCCCCCCTTCTCAAATATAAGACAGCCTGGCATGGATGGGTCTCATCCCATTACAGTTTACCCTGACAGTTACAGAAATGAAGGAATTCACTTCAGGTCATGCAGGTAGAGAACTGTGAAACCACTGTTCTTGCAAAACGCTCTTTTCTTCCCCCACTTCAAACACGAGGAAGCCATAAATGAAATTTAAGTGCCTTTGCCGAGGTCAGAAACCAGTTAGTTGATTAGGGACCAATCTAAGTCTTTTGGCTCCAGACCACTGGGATTTCCACCTTACCATACAGCCCTCCATTTTATCGGCTAAAGTACAACAGGGTCTAAGCTGGTGCTGAGCTCAGCTTGCTTGCAGAATTTGAGAGACTGACCTCCTGAGCACCACAAAAAAGCCTGGACAGTGCAATGTGGCAGCAGGTGGGATGAGAGATGGATCCAGGCCTGGTGCCATCCTGAGGACCAGTGTGCTTCTGTGGCTCCTCTAGGAGGAGGTGGGGGAAGACGGCACCTTATAGTTCTGGGCTCTGTAGTCTGATCTGGGTGGCCTCAGGCAAGCTACTCTATCTGCTTTAGCTCAATGTCTTCATTTGTGTAAAGATTGAATTACACTCTGAGCAGGTGCCCAGTACATGGCAGCGGGGTCCATCTTGCCATGTCCCTTTATAAAGGTTCCGAATGTGTACATGGGCTGTCTTGTGAATCAGTGGTCTCTCATCACATTTCTGTCACAGAGCAAGTTGGGTGGCCCTGTATGCTTTTCATCCTCCGGTGACAACTGTGGGCAGAAGATGAGGCATAGAAGCTTGAGAGGGGCTGCGGGGGCGCCGTGTATGGAGGTAGTATCACAGGGGCTCCTTCGGTCTCTTGCTGGGGTAGCTGGAATTGCAATAACCCTCAGTGCCCGAGCCTAGCTCAGGGTCCCTAAGTCTGGAATCCTCAGAGTGTCCTTCGTCAGAGCCATGTGACTGAGAAAATGAGTGCTTCCCAGGCTATATAGAGAGGGCAGGCTGCAGATTATCTTGCTGCTCAGATAGCCAGCAGCAAGTCATGACCCCAGGAACCCAGAGAAACAGCTCTTCCCATCTGGGTCACTGTATCCTCACTCTCCCGATTTGTAAAAGTGCAGGCTGCAACAGAATCCATTTCCATCAAGGGAAATTGGCAAGGGGCCGTGAGCTTGTGACTGTTGGCCTGGGGGCGGGGAAGCTGATTAGCAAAATGACCTTCCTCTAGTAGGGAAGGGAGTCCAGGCAGCAGCGTGAAAGCAAAGCCCCTTAGTTCCAACACCAGCCCCTCTGCATGCCTGCACTGACACAGCCCAAGGCACAAGTTGGTCTGACTCCCCACGTGTTTCCCCAGCTATGAAATGGGGCTAGAAGAGCAACCCAGTGAGCCGGCATTTAGATCACATGAGAGCGTGTGTATAAAGTAGTAGACAGAGGGCCTGGCACATAATGAGGGTTCAATCAGTGGTAGTTCATCTTATTTATTACTGCTGTCCACTCTGTTAGAATCCAATATCCAGCTCAGACTTCCAGGTTGCAGTTTTTTTGTGCCATCAGCCACATTAAAAGACCCATGCCAATAAGGTTTTTAAATGAAATGCCTCTCATAATAGGTAAAATCCCTGTACCTAAGACAGCCCAGTGCTTAGTCAGGAGAATTCTTCTGCCTGGGGCCATGCCACTTGGTAACCACAGTAGGGCACGGAAGGAAAGGTCAGCCCCGCTGGTTTGTCTGCGGGCCCCTCGGGGCCTTTTCCCTTAGGACTGCCTGCCTGTTAGCCCCTGCCGCTCCCCCACACAGGGGTTCTCCCCGCAAGCTCGGTGCGCATACCACCAGGGGCGAGGCACTCACTGCCTCCCTGCTCCAGTTGTCCAGACGCTGTTCTGATTGTCCCTGTTCTCCCTGCACTGCCTGTTGTCTCGTTCTTCCTTTTGTTCCTCTTGCTCTTTGGTGCCCCTGTAAATATTTCTGTGCACAGAAGAGGACAACAGGTGGGAGGGCACTTGTATTTATCAGACCCTTCCTGTGGTTCGGGCAAACCGCGAGGCACTCTGAATGTATTATCTCATTTATTATCCCTATTCTGTAGACAATAAAACTGAGAGCGCTTGAAGCGAATGGGCTTGCCCAAGGTGATAGAGCTGATGAGCAGGAGGGTCAGATTGCAGCCCACACCAGCTGCCTCCAGAACCTACCACTCACAGGGAGGTGTGGCTGGGCAACACAGCTGGGACCAAACAGTGGAATTTTGAGTGCCAGGGGTTTGGGCTTTATTTTGATGCCTTGGGAACATCAGAAGTGCCTGAGCTTTGAAACGACATGATCAGATGTGTGTTTTAGGAAGATA
Organism: Phoca vitulina; assembly: GCF_004348235.1. NCBI lineage: Eukaryota > Metazoa > Chordata > Mammalia > Carnivora > Phocidae > Phoca > Phoca vitulina. Next base: position 47,134,839 of record NW_022589716.1, on the reverse strand, counting down.
ACTCTAGAGGTAGTATATTAAGTCTGTTAAACCACAACTCTCTCATCTGATCCTTGTTCAGCTGATAATTTTTAAACCTGAGTGTAGGAAATTACATTCATGTCTACCCAATTTCATGCTCGTTTCAGCCTGTTCCAGCCCATCTCTCGGTCTGTGTGTGCATGTGTGTGCATGTGTGTGCATGGTGAGGGGTGGAGGGGTGGGGGAAATGAACATACGCCAGGAGAAGGGATGGAAAATGCCTTGAGATGGCTTCCTGCCATGCAGCCACTGGCTCGTGACAGCCATGACTTGTGACAGTGTAGGAAGCATGAATTTTCTCTCTCACATACCTGGGCAGTGATGGAACAAGATGGGAAGCTAAATAACATGACTGATCTTTTAACAAATGCAGCAGAATATACACATATTCCATTGACTCTATCTCCGAGTAAATTGATTTGGAACTTCTACTTTAGAATTTCAGAGGTAAGTATAACCTTTGTTCTCTCCTTCTAATTCAATGAATATTTAGTTCCTGCTATGTGCAAGTATCCCTTTACTCTGCATTTTCCGCCCATCCGTCTTCATCCTCTATAATTTGTGGGAGTGTGTATGTGTACAGATATGTAATAACACTGTAAGAGATGACAGGTACTGTGCTTAGTCGTTACATGTAGATTTTGTGCTTACACATGTTTTGATATGCTTTTTACTGTAGCATCTTAAAAAGATCAGTGATAAAAAATATTTAGATGAGTATATATCTCCACAGTTTTTCAAAATGAAAAATAGTTATGTTTTCTGATTAGAAAAATGATACCTGAATATTATAAAAAAAAAAAATCAATGCAGCAAAATATAGAAGCTTAAAAAATCCAAAATCTCTCCATACTTCTGTTTTGGTGACATCACTTTGTACTTATAAGATCATAGACACACCCTTGCACATAAATGGGATCGTGAGCTCTTGGGAAACACCATTCCAGTATCTTCCATTTCCCCTCATCCACATGCCATGAACCTACTTCTGTGTCACTCAGTGTAGATTTAAATCTTCATTTTTAATTACCATATTATTCTTCTATATGTCATACCAGAACTTAAGTCACCAATCCCTTATTGATGGATCCTTGGGTGTTTTCCATTTTTTTTCCCAACACAATGGATACTATGACACACAGCCTTTTCTGTCTCTGTGCACTTGTTTAAATCCTTCTAGAGAGAATTACTGGGTCAAAGGATGCACACACACGCACAAAACTATATATTTATATATATTTATGTATTTACATTTTACCAAGTGGCATCCAGAACAATGGAGGTGTTGTGCCAATTTTTACTCTAGTGATGTTAGAGGAGGGGGTGTACCTTTTCCTGAGACTTAGCAAGCACAGGATTTTAACAGTATTTCTAAAAACCATCTTTGCCAATCTCAAAACCAAAACCAAATAAAATCTCTCACTTTTAAAGCTCCTCATGTCTTCAGGCATTAGTGAGGTTAAACTCTTTTCTATGTTACTGGCCATTTGTATTCCTTCTTTTATGAATTACTTATGGCCTTTGCCCATTTTCTCATTATTCTTTTTAAAAGGTCTTTGTATAATGGTGTTAATCATCTTGTTTCATTTTTGTTGTGACTTCTTCTGTTTAATTTTTAGTTTATTTTCTGCCCTTCAGAAGTTAATTTGGGGATAGGGATCCAATATGTTGGTTTCTGTTTGTGGCTTACGTTACAAAGGCCTTCCTCCCCCAGTACCTATATTTTTAGGACTAGTACCTCTATGATTTTATTCTCTGTCATTAAATTGTTGCTCCAAATGACCCCCCTGTGATTTATTTATGTGTAAGATGTGAAGTACAGATCCTCCTCTGTTTGTTTGTTTATTCTTCAAATAGAGAGTCCTTTGTCCCCTGAGCATGAATATAAAATTCCATCCAATCATATGCTAAATTACTTGGGTCTATTTCTAGACACTTTTCCAGGGCCAATCCTGCACATATGTTTAAAACACATTATGCAGCTACAGTTATTTAAAATAATAAATATCCAGCAGAACAAGTTCTTCTACCTTGATGATCTTTTTCCCATTTGTTTTTTCAGGTGAACTTAGAATCATTTTGCCAAACTTCCCCTATCCCACTCCCAACTAGGGGGAAGAAAAAGAAGAAAAGAAAATCTAGTGGGCTCTTTGTGGGGATATGTACATCCTTTTGTATGCATTCGGTCCTCTCAAATCACCATCTTTTTTTTTTTTTTTTTTGGTGCAAAGTGGTGGTTTTATTAAAGCACGGGGACAGGACCTGCTGCCATTATTGTGGTGGTTTTATTTTAAAATAATTGTAAACCTGTAGAAAGGTCGCAAGAATAGTACAAAGAATTCCTACGTCTCCTTATAACCCAGTTTTCCCAACTGTTTACATGTTAGAGTTTGTGTCCTCACTTTTCTCTCTAGGTGACAATATTGTCTTCTTCTGACATGGTGACCTGAGAGTACTCTAGTGCATTGGGTGCCTCCCAAGGACACGTCTTCCATAGCCACCACACATCCCTTCCAATCAGGACACTGCACTGACTAACCCTAAACCACATACACATTTTACCTGTTGCCCAATCGCACCTTTTTCTTTCTGGTCCAGAATCCTGCCCAGGGCTTTGTGCTGTGCCTACTTATCATGTGTCACAGTATCCTTCAGTGTGGAACAGTTCCTTAGTCTTTCCCTATCAGTCATGACCTTGGTAGTCTTAAAGAGTACAGGCCTTTTGTTCTGTAGGGTGACCCAGACCTGGGTCCACCCAGTGTTTCCTCATGACCAGACTCAAACTGTGCTTTCTTGGCAGGAAGACCTCAAAATAGTGCTGTGCCCTTCAAGGTGTTTCTCCTTCTACCACTAGTGATGTTCACCCACCATTAGGTCACGTTGGCCTCTGCCTGGTCCCTCTGCTGCAAAGGCTAGACTTTCCCTTTATATTTGACTAGTGTTTTGTGGGGAGATGCCCCATTGTATACCAATATCCCGATCCTCCACCCAACAACCTTAGTTGCCAAGGACGACTCTCACCAGAATCAGCCTCGAAGATAATGGTTGCCAAGTGGAGATTATTTCCATTGTTTCTCCCACATTTATGAATTGACACTCTATTAAATAAAGGAAGAGTTTTCCCTTCTCCCCCACTTAGTTAGATATTCACTCGTTTATGCTAGCAAAGAGTCAAGGATTCAGAATTATTCATTCAATTTTAATGTATATTCGAATTAATTTGATGCTCAAAACATCCTACATTTGGCCCTTCAAACAGACTCTTCTGTCATTTTAACATGTCTCTTCATTCTTTGAGCATTTCGTGACTTTCTAGCAAAGGTGTTCCAGAACTATCTTGTTCTTCCCCAGTCCCAGCCCTGGAATCAGCTACTCCTCCCAGGAGCCCTGTTGCTTTTACTGTAGAATGGTGTTTAGAAACCAGGATCTGGGCGCTGGGTGTGCTCATTGTTACTGGGGTGTCTATACTTCTAGGTGCTGTCAGTGAATAAAAGTAGGCACACATGTATTATGAGCAAGCCTATGTAGGTACTTGTATGTATGTGAGTATACATATACATATGCGTATATCTGTAAGATGTATTTATTTGTCTGTATATATAAAGTTCATATTGATACCTCCAATTCTAGTATCTTGGGTTCTTGGTAGCCTCTCCATGTTTAGAGGTTCTTTCTCAGAGAGCAAGAGGCTAGGCTCCTATTCTAAACATATATACTGACTTGCTTGATCACTGAACTTTATGCTCAGTTTTACCAACCTCCCTACCATTCTGGCGGCCTCTCTACCCACCACCTCTGCATCCCCACCCACTGCCCCAGCGGCACGTCACTGCCACTACTGCCCAGTAGCTCCTCCTCACCACCCCCTTCCTCCAACTTCTGCTGGGAAGGCAAAGGAAGCGCAAAGGCTGAAGGAAGAGATGCCCATCCTTTGTTTTTTGAAAATAGCTCCAGTCCTTCAGCAACCTCGGCGTGATGAGGACACAGAGGCATAGCCCTCCTCCCACCACTGCATGGCTGCAGGATATAACTGTGGCCTCCACCTTGCTGATTTTGGCTTCTTCGCCTTGTATCAGGTTGTGTCTGAGGTCTCACTGGATTCCAGCAACCCAGGGCCAACCCTGATCACACCAAGGGAAATCAGCTCTGGTTCAAAGCCAAGATGTGACTTTAGAGAATAAGACTACTGATTTTTCTGGGTGCATGAAGAACACACTGCCAATAGCCCCCTTCTGGTCCGTGGTGACATTTGAGGAACAGAAAAAGGTGACACCCTTGGGGAACCCCTTTGCCTCCTTTGCTGTCACTGCCAGAGGTAGGGCCACCATCCTTCTTGTCCCCCTCACAACGAATCAGGCCCAGTGTCTGGGAGCTCCTGCTCAGAATACCCATGGTTGGCCAGAGGAGATGCCCATGATTATCTGTGCCCAGTGCTTGGGGAGACTATGGAGGGGAAGAACTCGGAGGGACCACCGCCAAACACCCCTGTATTAATCTATGTATTCATTGAGATTATGTGTAAGATTTCAGCTGATAAAACATTTCTACAGTTTAAAAGATAACAATGAAAAGAACTGTGTGCCAAGTGGGTGAAGGAAATAAGATTCAGAGTTACCATTTACCTTTACCGCATGGCCTACCTGTGGGGCTGTTCTGGTGGGGGAGGGGAGCAGGAGGGAGAATGTGGCCTGTGTGGGCTGGACAGGAGGAGGCCTGGAGGATGTTCCTGAGGCCCAGGCCAGGTGTCTGGGGTAAAGGTGGCTGGTGACAATAAGTAGCCCAGATGCGTGTTGGGGGTGTGATGGGCTCAAGAATTCCGTTTGGGTTTCACTGTGGAGAGGGGATACAGAAAACCAGAATGGGGAAAGGATCAACCAGACCCTCAGGGGCACCTGCAGGGAAGGCCCCCAGGGAGGAGCAGGTGTGGCCAGAGCATTGACCAATCCAGACTTGCTTTCATCACTAAAGGTGTTTCTGTCGGAGACTCCCCTGACTGGGTCTAGGTTCAGTTCTCACCTCCCTGTCCCTGTGTCACTTGTGGAGCGATAGCCCTCTCACCATAGCACATAACACTGCAAACCTTTTCTTGCCCTCGAGCGACAGGCTGCTGGCATTCCTACACCCGGCCTTGGGTGTTACACAGCCCACATGGTCACCCTGATTGTACTGGTGGCTGTGGAAGGCAGCCATGGCCAAGGCCTGGACAGGCAGGAGGGCTATGTGTGGTCCATCCAGGCCCCAGTCAGTGCTGAGCACCTGACTGCTACGAAAACGTCTGGGGGCCATGTGGATCCCACTCACAGGGCTAGGGGATACAGCAGGAACTCCAGCTTTGAGGAGTAGTGACAGCCAGGCCCTTGGAAGGCTTTCCCCAAGGTTGTAGGGGTAAGAAGGAGTCACTGAGGGCAGGTGGGTGGGGTGCTGTGGCCCGGCTGGATGTGAGGGAGGCTAGCAATGGAAAGTGTGTTCATGAGCAGCAAGGTGAGGGGGCAGCTGGAAGGTGACGCAGCATGGCCCAGGGCAGGCTCATCTCTTTGAAGAGGTTCAGAGTAGATGGCCCAGGGCCTGCCTGCCGGGCCACATGGGCACCAAGCCAGATGAGGCAGACATCTAGCGGGTCAGGAAGATATGGTCTCTGCCCCGAGAACCTGTAAGATCGAGCCCCAGAGACTTCATTATTGATGCCCTGGCTACCTCAACTGATTTATGGAATCTCTGCTTCCCACTCAGTGTTAAGTGAAGACCTGTGCAAACAAAGGTAATAAGCTGTGATTCCCACCCGAAGGCACTCCCACTCCCATGGGGAGACAGCTCTGCGTAGGTCTGGCCACAGCTGCTCAGCTCCCTCCCGGATGGTGGTCAGTGCCGGCATCCTCATAGGGGAGCGGGGCCATGAAGCCGAGGCCCCGCGGGATTGGGAATGCTTGCTTTTAGGCACGGACAGGAGAGGAAGGAGGCAGGCAGCATGCTCACAGAGGATCTCAGTTGACACAGGCACCCGTGTGCTAGCAGGAAGTGCACCGTGGGTCTGCTGGGGGGTGGGGGTGGGGGTGCCTCGGCTGGGTCCCTACAGAAGTGGTGCTTGTGTAGTGCCTTGAGGGACAAGGGTAGAGGGTATTCCAGAGAAGGAAGGGTGGGAGCCAAGGGACAGACTGGGGAGACATGGCCTGCAGTGCATTCTCTCACCTCCTATTTATTTAGCACCTATTTTGTGTAGCCCTGGCAAGGACTGGGAATAAATGAGCACTAAGAGGAGTTTACAGTCAGAGAAGAAACAGAAGCATGGCCCATGACAGCTCTGCATACTGCAGATCATGTGGGCAGGTGGCATGGACACACAGTAGGCCCTCAACCAGTATTTATAGCACTGCCATTTCTAGCACAAAAGAACCTTGGTTTTCCTGATAGGCAGGGGGCTTTGCAGCAGATAGGGATGGGGCTAGGCCGTGCAGGCAGATGGATCTGCCAGGCAGCCTGGTGACCAGAGGCCTGATGTTGACAGCAGGGATGTGGAGGCAGAGCGAATCATGTGTGCTCAGACCCAGAGGCCCAAGAGAACCAGTGTGTTCAGAAGATAGTAGCAGGTCCCCCAAGTTAGAGCAGAGACAATGGCCAGAGGGTGGCAGGAGTCCCCACAGGGAAGTAGGGCAAGGGCTTTGAGCACCATAGGACAGGCTCTGGGTTCCATCAGTAGGAGCCAAGCTGGGGACTGGCTAACTGTCTGATTACTTGTGAGTCACACTGAACAGAGTGGAAGGTGGAGTGGAGGGACTAGGGAGATGCTTGGAAGCCAGCATAGCCTGGAGAGATAGGTGGTAGGGAGTCGGACTTAGGACGGAGGACACAGAGAAGAGAACAGGTTTCTAAAAGATTTGGGAGCCAGGGTAAATAGAATGCCGCCCTCCACCTTTGTGGACCCAAGTGGGAGCCTTATTTGCCTCCTCCAGGCAGCTTCTCTTTCCTCTGGTCCCTCTGGTCCCTTTGACAAACAGGGGTGACCCCTGGGCTGCATCCTGTCAGCTCCATGTGGGCCCCCAGTTTATAACTCCATGTTTGTTGATCCAGGTGTTTCTACTCTGCTATGTCAGGGGCTGCATGAGAGCAGGGAGCCCCCATACTGCCCCTCATGGTGCATGCCTCATAGAAACCATGCCCATGGATGGGTGATAGGTGGACAGACTGACAAGCAAACTCATGGTGGCGACATCTGTGACAAAGATAGAGTTGGGGGCCTGGAGTGAAGCCAGGTGGGCGCCTGAGAGAAGCCAGTGGACTGATGGCAAAGGGAACAGGGTGGGAAGGGCCTGAGAAGAAAGGGTTCACATCCTTCAGCGTCCAGGTGGGAAAACCAGCAGTATGTGTGTTCTGGGCATAAAGGGTTCTATATGGGATCCAGAGGCTGACACCAGCTTTGGAAGAGAGCATGAGGTCAGGACTACTGCTGGAGGTCAGAGGACAGACTTGGAAGATCTCCACCTCAAGCAAGAGCTGTGGGGAAGCTGTTGGAATTCTCTGGAATCTCTGGGAGGCTCTATCTGGCCATTGTCTCCTCCATGAGCCGAGTAGGTGGTTGTAGGGAGCTGGCCAGGAGCTGCTGCATGTCTCCTACCCGCCACACCCACCACTGCAGAGGCTTTGCCTTTTCTCTGCTCTTCCAAATCCCACATGGTTCCTCTGGTTAGTACACTGTAGCCTGGAACTCTTCTGGAAGGGGCTCAGGTCTGGAAATTGGGCAGGGCTGTGACTTCCTGTGCACTCTCAGGGTAATTCCAGTCAAATCTCTCTTCATCAGACTTCTTACGCAAACCAACTAAGACTTGACCAGACCGCCCAGTGTCTCAGTCCCAGGGACACTTTGGCTGGTTGGGCACCACCAGAGATTCCTATCTCCTCTTTCAGTGGCTGGCTCCCCTGGGCTCTGTGGTCAGTCAGGGACACTGACTGCACTCCTCCCATGAGCTCAGGGAGCCCATTTCCATAGCAGCATCTCCTACCTCAGTCCTGGCCTACAAAGAACAGCCACCATACACCTTCCCAGGTGCTGGAACCCCCTCACCACTGTGTCCCCTCAATGCCTTGGGGACAGACTGCCAGGGATGGGTAAGCAGGCCATGCATCCTAAGTCTGAGCCCTGGGTCCCTTTCTCTGTAGCACACCCTGTGCTGTCCCAGCTGACTTGCCAGTCAGCACTCTATCTCCCTATGGCACATTTGTCCCTTCCTGGCGTGTACCTTACTTCACCCCTTGCAGTTCTTTGGTGTGAGTATGTTCCTTCCACTGGCCAGTGGTGTTCTCATCCTCCTAAGGGGCAAGTGCTGTTGCGGGTCTGGAAGCAACCAGAAGTGGAGGGTCTTATGTATCATATGAGCTCACTGATATGAGGAATTCTTAATCTCAGGAAACAAACTGAGGGTTGCTGGAGTGGGGGGGTGGGAGGGATGGGGTGGCTGGGTGATAGACACTGGGGAGGGTATGTGCTATGGTGAGCACTGTGAATTGTGCAGGACTGTTGAATTGCAGATCTGTACCTCTGAAACAAATAATACAATATATGTTAAAAAAAAAAAAAGAAGAAGAAGAAGATAGCAGGAGGGGAAGAATGAAGGGGGGGAAATCGGAGGGGGAGATGAACCATGAGAGACGATGGACTCTGAGAAACAAAGTGAGGGTTCTAGAGGGGAGGGGGTGGGAGGATGGGTTAGCCTGGTGATGGGTATTAAAGAGGGCACGTTCTGCGTGGAGCACTGGGTGTTATACGCAAACAATGAATCATGGAACACTACATCAAAAACTAATGATGTAATGTATGGTGATTAACATAACGATAAAAAATTTTAAAAAAGAAGTGGAGGGTCTTGATGTGACTCAGTGTTCCCTGGAAAGGGCCTGCCCCAGGGTCTTCAGGCAGCAGGAGGCTGACCTCTCAAGGCTGCACCATTAAGAGGGCACTGGTGGCTTAGGTGCCACAGGGAAGGACTGGCCCTGCCTCTGGGCCTTACAGACATAGGCAAATGGAAGTCTTTGGGGGCAGGGCCGAGGCTTTGTCCTTTGAGGGTCTGGTGCACTGTAGGCCCCCAGCAAATAGTTGCTCCTTGACTGAAGGAAGTGCTCTTTGTTTACTGGGGACAGTCAGCAGGGTTGAAGGCTTTGTGAGAGGATGGAGAGGTGGGGCAGTAGGGGGCAGGTGGCTTGTATGAGGAGGAGCTTGGTTCCCATGAAGCATTGCTATGAGGTTGGTCTGAGCAGGTTCTGAGAGCCTCGATCATGGGTACAGTGGCAGGGGCTGAGCACAGAGCTGGAAGAGCAGTCCTGGAAGGTTGGCTTTCCTTCCATGGGAATTCCTGGACCTCCAGCTAGTGTGGGCAAGGAGGTGGGCTGGAGGGGCAGACCAGAGGGAGGGAGGTCAGCCAGCCAGGACATGACTGAAGTTGCCCAGGTAAGAGGTGGCAAGGGCTCAGGGAGAGAAGGGTAGGGAAGGGATGGGCTGTCTAGGACTAGGGGTCCTGGAGGTCCTCCATGCACTCCCTGATGCTGGCTCCCCATCTGGTGAGTGCCCTGCTGGCAGGGGGTGAGTCCTGAAAGCCTCCAGCAGCCCTGAACACGGCCAGCTATGCACTGCGCCCCAACTATGCAGACCCCCCACGCCAGGGCCATGGCCACTGAGGGACTGCGCTGTTGATCTCTTATGGGCAGAAACAGCACCAGAAATCTCTTCGGCCCCAGGTGGTCTCAGTGTGACCCTCCTCAGACACGGTGACACTGCTGGTTCCTCCCTCATCACAGACACCCAGAAGGTACCAGCCCGAGTTCAGCCCACACGGCCAGCGACTCAGGAGGGGTCCTCAGGGGGAAAGATGCATCCTCCATCGTTCTTTCAGCAGAGGAACAAAGCCAGGAGTGGCCCATTCCCCGATGCCTGTGCATGTGAAGGGATAGTCCTGGGAAGGATCCCGTGACAGGCAGCCTCTCTTTCACTGACTAAGTGGCAGCCAGGGGCCAATTTGTGTTTCCCTTCCTCTTGGGAGCAGAGCCCTCCCTTGGCTCTTGGCAGAAGGGCCATTTTGCCAGGCCCTGGGCTCTCAGAATAGCTGCCTCCCGCCTGAGGGATGGGGGCAGCCGGAGGCCAGCATCGAGCAGCTGATAGTGATCCTGTGTGGCAGGTTGATCGATGGCGGGATCTTTGGTCTCCACTTACCCGGGCTGAATGGCACATCGTCGATAGCAGCCAGTTAACCAAGTCCTTGGTAACCAGCTGGTCTCATCAGCACCTCAGCCCTAGCCGCGGTTCAAACAAAAACCTCTCCTGAACAGCTAGATTGGACCTGACGAAGATGAATGTCTAATTCACTTGGAATCTCCTTACTGCTGCCTGTAATAAAAAGCCTGCTCCATATATTCACCCCCTGCCGATGTTTCTCTGAAATTAAATATCAGGAGGACATATAATAGCCCAATTCCACACCAGGCCAATATTATCAGATTGATGTCAGCAGTGATAATGGAAGAAGGATAAGTTGATGAGATTTCATTTATTAAATAAGAGCACACGGAGGTTTGGGACTGCGCATGTGAGGACGCTGCGCGCGCTCAGACAGAAGAGCCAGCTGGGTTTGTTCACAAGACCCCCCACACCAGCTCCGACATGGGGGTGACTCGGCCCACCCCCGGCACGAGCACCCACGACAGGAGGTACTGCCCCCGCCCTGCCCAAAGCCGGCTTCCCTGGTTTGCCTCCTTTCCTTTCTCCTTCCCACCTTTCCAGTTGGCTCTGCTGTGCGTCACCAGCTTTGTGCAGCCTCACATTCCTCATCTCCCTCCCTCCCTTTTCCTCCTGTGGGTGCGTACCTTGTAGCCCTCCCCCTCGCCAGCCCTCCCCCGCTCCCCACTCTGCATCACCAAGTTCTAGCTCCATTCCGGAGCCCTGCCAACCTTGTAGTTTGGGGCAAGTGTCTTTTGTTTCTATTTGTACCCTCGGTTGTTTCTTCTTTGGGGGCTTTTTGGAATTTTCCAAAGGCCAAGTAGAGCTAAAATGGACCCAGCAGCGTGGAGAGCAAGAGCTGTGGAGCCAAAACACACCAGGCTCTTATCCTAGCTCCAACTCACTACTGTGTGACCACGGGCAAGTCACTTAACCTCTCTGAGACTAGTGTCCCCATCTATAGAATGGGACGGTAATGCCCAGCTCACAGGTTGGTTGTGGCTATGCTTAGGACCTGGCACGCAGTAGGCCCTGGCAGGTATTGGTTTCAGAATGACCAGGACCACAGGCCCACCCAGCTGTAATCTCAGATGAGGCCGGATTTTCCACCTGTGCTGTTTACTGGCGTAGAAGCGTGGGGGTGACTCGGCTTCGCCCCCTCCCCCTATGGCCTGCTCCTCCGCCCTGGAGCATGGGGAGGAGCTCTGCAGACCTGGTCATGAATAAGAGGTCCCCCACTTGTCAATTAGGTGAAGCATGTCAGAGGTACCCAGTGCTTCTCTAACTGATGACCGCACCGGGGTGGCAGAGATGAGACTCTCTGTTGACTACAGCGCCTGGCACTTGGTCGATACTCACTGAAGTGTGGCTGCTGTGGCCAAGGAGCCCCCTGTTGCCGAGGGGCGCACGTTGCTCCTGGTTAGAAGGTAACTAGTGATTCACCTGCCTCCCACTAACACCCCCCCCACACACACACACTGTTCAGCACTCCCAGCTCTGCCTCCCGAGACTAGATCAGACCCTTTCATGCAAGACTGACTGCATGCATTTCCTGGAGCCGCTGTGACAAAGCACCAAACTCGGGAGCCTTTAAACAGGACCAGCTGTTGTGCCTTCCTCCAGGCTTCTGGTGCTGCCCTCAGGCCTTGGTGCTCCTTGACTTGCGGGCATGTTACTGCAGTCTGTGCCTCTGTCATCACATGGCCTTCTTTCTCCCAGTGCGTCTGTGTCTCTCCTTGTAGGGACACTGGTCATGTGGGGTTGGGGTCCTCCCTAGCCCGGAATGACCTCGTCCTGATTATATCTGCAACAACCCTGTTGCCCATTAAGTTTGTATTCTGATGCTCCCAAGGACATGAATTTTGGTGGGAAACTCTCCGATCCACTGACCTACATGTGTGTGCAGATAGTTCTCGGGAGCCCTTGGTCCCACAGTCTCACCACATTGTCTTCTCTAGACAAAGTCTTGGCTACAAGACAGACACTTGACTTGACTACTTGACAGACACTCAACCCTAGCTAACTTCAGCCAAAGCTTGTGCTACGGGAAAGCTAAAAAGTCCCTAGCTGAGAATCGAGAAGTTCAGATGATGTGAGGGTCTGTTTCCGTGTGGGCCGTGGCCATGGCTGGTGGAGGCCCAGTTCCTTTTCTCCCTGCAGGGGCCCAGTTTCAGCCCCGGACATTTCACCGGGCCCATGGGGCTGTAGGGCTGTGCTAGCCTGGGCTCAGTGGTGTGGACCAAACCCCGCCTCCCTGGCCAGCGAGGGCAGAGCCATGTGGAATGACGTGGAGCCTGGATGCTGCAGTGGGTGCATTTGCTTCATCTGGTGGTCTTGCCCTGTGAATTGGGTATAATAGTAGATGAATGCATAGGACACTTGCTGCTTCATAAAGCTGAGTTCCCTTCCCTCCTGATACCCCTGTGTGGCAGTTTTAGGAACGGTCTTGTGGGCCCTCCCTTCTGGGCACACTCAGTCACCTGCTTTCCTGGCACAGCTCTGAGCCTGCCCTGGGGTTTCCAAGCCCTGTGTGCAGACAGGCTGGTAGGTGTGTCAGAATCCAGTAGTGTGTGTGCCCATTAGAACGTATCAAGGAGGTTCCTGCAGTGACGGAAGGCTACCAAAGCTTCGCCCCATGGCTGGGGGGGAGCAAGACCAGAGAGAAGGAACACGGAGAGGAGCGCCTGGGTCTGCAGGCCATGTTCGGGGTACTTCCCCATTGTTGACCTCTGTCTTGGGGGAAATGAGAGTGAGGCCAAAAGGCCAGCAGGCCACCTAAGGCCTGAGACTAATACCCTCACTCAGCTTCTGAGGTGCTGGGTACACAGCCTGCCCTCTTAGGGCATTCAGGCTAGTGGCAGAGTGATATCAACTGCGTGGCTAAACACAGATGACAGATGGCAGTACCAGGGTGCGTGGGGGCTGCTCAAGGGCCATGGGAATGCAGTGGGGCAGCAGGCCTAGAGGAAGGCTCAGACCTGATTGCTGGTCCTGCTTGTCAGATGTTGAGCATGAGCAAGCTGCTGGGTCTCTCTGCTCTGAACCAGTTCCTTCATTTAAGATAAACTAAGAGAAAGTATCGTTCCCACCTATAAGGTTCGTCTGGTGATTAAATGAGATAATGCTTAGCACAGGTTCCAGTGAGCTGTAATCACCTAAGAAAAGGGTTTTTAAACTGGCTTGTTTTTTTAGAAATCTGGTCTGCTTTATGTTCTAGAAAAATCACCAATTGCAGTAGAGAGGATGGGCTGGAGGTAAGGAGGAGTTTAAGCAGCTGTTGTCATAATGACGGGGACTAGGAAATAGATGAGGGGGCTTCTGGGAGACAAATCCTGGGGCAGCTTCGGTGTGGTAGGGAGGTGGAAGTGAGTTGTGGGGGAAGTCAGGGATGACTGGGCATCTGGCCAGTGTGGCCAGTGTAAGAGTGCAGGAGGAAAAGGGTGCTGGAGCGAGAACCAGGCCTGTTTGGTCCCTGTGGGCTGCTCAGCCATCAGTGCCCGCACAGGCCTAGAGCTCTGCCATGGGGCATGGACTAGGAGCCCCAGTGCTGTGGGGAGAACGGGGGTCACAGCTAGAGCTCCCAGTGAGCAGGAGAGGGGCTAGTGGAGCACAGTCAGAATGGGGCCTCCCGGTCTGTGGGGATAGATGGTGCTGCTGGCTATGGCAGGGCTATGCTGATTGCCCTGAGCAAGAAGAGCCTAATAAGGCTGACCCGGGGACCAGGGTTGAGTGCTAGGCGGGGGAGCTCTGGGCAGTGCTTCTTCGAAAGGAGAGCAGCTGACAGGGAGCTAAGAGGCACACGTGATTTGGGCTTGAAATGTTTTTCTACTTTTTAGAAAAATGAGTGTGTTGGTGGACAAAGTAGAATGGTGAAGGTATAAGGGAGAAAGGCCAGTAGGAAAGACCACTCAGGTGCTGGGGGAAGGGGGGGTGAGAAGGAATTGCTGATGGAGGGCCCTACAGGAAGATCCCTGCAGAAAGGTATGTGAAGCTGGGGATGCCAAGGTGAAGATGTTCTCTGTGCCCGTAGGGCAGTGATGGACTGTGCTAGAGACATGAGGAAGAAAACCCTGAGACTATAGGAAGGGGGCTGACGGAGAGAAGCTGGTGAAGCAAAGAAGAGGCCAGGGGAGCTCAGGGAGAGCTGGGCCTCAGGAGGTCTGAGCGCTAAGGGGAGAGGAAGACCCTCTAGAAGGATCATTATGGCCAATGAGTCTGCTCTGAGAACCACTCGGATTTGGAGGAGGGGAGGGGCAGGGGAAGCAGGAGACAGGCAGGTAGGGCTTCTACAAACAGGAGCCAGAGGCCCAGTGGAGCATCAGGGGGATAAAAGACCTCTGGCAATGCAGGATGATTGGAAGGGAGAGCAGTGAGTGCCATCTAGGTATGCCCAGGTAAGGGTAAGTTAGGTCACCAGGTGTGGGAGGATGAGTTTCTGAGCTATTTAGGATGGGGAATGGATACATCTTCAATTTCCACTTTGAATGGAGAAAAGCAGGGCTGGTTTAGTTAGAGGCAAAAGAGATTCATCAAGAATGAAGGCAGGAGGAGATATCTAGACTGAAGATGGAGGAAACATCTAGAATGAAGGCAGGGGGAGACATCTAGACTGAAGGCAGGGGGAGATATCTAGACTGAAGGTGAGGGAAACATCTAGAATGAAGGCAGGGGGAGACATCTAGACTGAAGGCAGGGGGAGATATCTAGACTGAAGGTGGGGGAAACATCTTGAATGAAGGCAGGGGGAGACATCTAGAATGAAGGCAGGGGGAGATATCTAGACTGAAGGTGGAGGAAACATCTAGAATGAAGGCAGGGGGAGACATCTAGACTGAAGGCAGGGGAAGATACCTAGACGAGATGGGAGAAACATCTAGAATGAAGGGGAAACATCTAGAACGACTCCAGGTTTTCTTTTTTTTTTTTTTTTTTTTTTTAAAGATTTTATTT
>NW_022589716.1:47093444-47119570 GCF_004348235.1 Phoca vitulina | reverse complement strand
ACTGAGCCACCCAGGCGCCCCTAGAACGACTCCAGGTTTTCAACTGAGGTGGATGGCTGGAGGGATAGCCATGCTTGTCACTCAGCAAAGCAGGAAACTAGGGAGGGGGAGGGGGTTCCTTGGTGCTAGATGGTCAATTCCACTGAGGAAATGGGGAGTCGGTATAACATGGGATGCTTAGCGTGAAGGCTCCAGGGGCCTGTTGGATTTAGAAGTCTTGAGGTCCATAGGGTCAACTGTGCAATGGACCTGGGGATTAGCAGTGGGAGGGTTTGGCGGGAGTGGTGGATAAGCTAGCTTGGGGGGTTGCCCGGCAAAGGTAAAGGAGTAAGGGGCCTGTGTGCCCAGAGAAGGGGGGGACAGTGACCCAGAGGGAGAAGGGTTCCTAGCATGTGGTGCCGGTGGTGAGAGCAACTCCCGCTTTTCAGACAGGGAGCTGGGCGGCGATGAGGAGCATCCAAGGAAGGGCAGCTCTTCACTGCTGGCCTTGATGGCCTGACTGTGGTGCCATTGGATGGGAAGGAAGGGTGTGTTTTCATTCCTGGCTAATACTTTGCCTTTTTCTAATGTTACTTATCACTGCTCTTGTGGAAACAAAGAGATAGAACTCTGGTTCATGGGCAGCATGGCGGGAGGGGGACTCCATGATACTGAACGCCCAGAGGTCATCGTGACATTGTTGGCCTTTCTGAGGCCCTCACCCCCAGCATCTGTGCTGTGCCCCTGGTCGGTCCTCTGGGGCCTGTTACCTGAGTGGACCCAGTGGTCTCTGCCACCTGCTCATCGTGTGCCCCCCTCTGCGGCCATCATGCCAGCCCTCAGGGGAGACAGGGTGTGGAAGCCCTTTGTCAGAGGAAGCAACATTCAGCCCGTTTCCTCAGTGTTTGTGACACCACCTGACCAGAAGCCATGCTGGTGTTGAGGACTGACCCCCACATGCCAAGTCTTGGGCAGCTTTGCTCTGACTCCTGACCGCACAGTGGGAAGTGGCAAAGCCAGAACCTTGCCCCGGGTTTGGGACGAAAGCTGTGTTTTCCCCACCAGTCCATAGGGTGCCACGCTCATGGGTCTGCTGGATCCTGGAAGAAGATACACTGTGATCGGTACCGTAAGATTCCTGGGGAAGGAGGCACCAGCAAGGCCTGGGCGAGATCTGAACAGGGTCTGGAAGATACTAGAGCTTAGGTTACAGGGAGAGGGACGTGTACAGAGAAGGTCTCCCCTTTGAGCCGACATCTGGAGTCCTAGCGCCAAAGCCTCCTCGTCTCCACTCTTCACTAAGTGCCATGTGACACCAGCCTCCCTTCTTCAGCTCTCCTCCCACCCCAGCCTGACCGCTGATAGCTGGGTTGTTGGTGAGAGCAGCCCTTCAGGACACACTCTGTCATGCACATGCCAGCCTGGCCTTCATCAGCCTAGGACAGGTGCTGTTCCCACTTGCAGATGAGGAAAGTAAGGGCCAGAGAAGTGAGCTGCCTTCCTTAGCAATGCACTGTCGGCCTTCTGACCTGGGTGACGTCAACCCCCTCAAAGCCACATGGACCATTATATCTAAATATGCAGCAGTGAATATCCCCCAGATAGGGAAGCAGGACTTATCTCAACCCCTGGAAAGTTCATAGCATGCTGTGGATGCGTTTTTTGTGCATTTGAAAAGCAGCAGTTCATAAGACTGAATGTTTCTCCATAACTGCTGATCTGTGTGCAGTGTAAACAGGGTTGCTGGGGACCAGGGAAGGGTGGAGCTGTGCTTGGATAGAATGCACCTGATTTCATGAATGGCTGGACCCCAGGCCCTGCCCTGCCTTGCTTCAGAAAAAGCCTTGTATTTGGAGAGCTGTGTTCTTGCTGTCCTCCTGTCCCATTCAGAGCCATTTTAGTGGACCAGCGGGTGAAATTTCTTCCAGTTGACATTTGCCTGCCATTCCGTCTCCTCATACTGTTCCTGATAAATCCCAGAGGAGAGAAGCCTCTGGAGTCCCAGAGGTGATGCTGGTATGGAGAGGATGGATTTCACCATGGCCCAGTTTCTCTTGAACTTGGAGCCCACTGGGGATTCTGTGATGTTTGCCCTCAAAATGCATAGGGGCCTTTATCCAGGGACCTGAAACCAAAGGAGGTGGGGACAGATGGAGAGGGACAGAATCTAAAACAACTACTCTACCCTTTTACAGCCTGCAAAGTGAAAGCCAGGATCCCTGTGGCAGGTCTGGGGAGGGCGAGGCCTCTCAGGGGGTCAGAACTGGGGCTCCAGGGCAACTCAGCCATACCACCTGGCCCAGGCCCCTCTGACCCCACCTGTCCTGTTTCCCTGTAGACCTGTAGGCCGCGTACAGACTTAGACCTGCCTCCACTGAGCCTGGCACTGCCCCCGACCATGGATGCCTGCGGAGTCCCTTCCAGCTGCTGGGCTGCCACTGGGAATAGGCACTCATGGGGGTCACGTGATGGTGGGGGTTGGTGCCTCAGGAGGTACAAGAGGGGGTGCAACAAAGCCTATGCCCTCGGAGCTACAGCAACAGAGGGACCAGGAAAGAGCCACAAAAGGAAGTGGCCTCATGGGCTTCAGGTCTGGAACCGGGAAGGAACAGGCTGTCTTCCCCAGAGCGGAGAACCAGAGAGTAAAAAGAGAGAGGGGAAGATAGTTGAGATGGAGGGCAGAAAGCAAAAATCTGTGCGTTCCCAGTGTCCTAAGGGAGAACATCAGAACAATCAGAAGTGAAGCAATTAGCAGAGTTGTAGAGAGAATTTGCCCAAGATGAAATGCCCAGCGAAAGGCTGAAAATCCATTTTGGAAGACCCACAATTAGACACCTCCAAGTCAAAGAGTTTTTAAATACGAGAATGGAGAGCATTGGGGGGAGTCAGGTGGGCACCCCAGTGACCCCACTTGTGGGCAGTGGCAGACAGAACCCAGTAAAGGCAGTCCCAGGGTCCAGAGAGGGCCCCTAGGAGCCCCATCTGCCTCCCCTGTGTGAAGATGGGAGGCTAGTGCTGAGACAAGACCCCATATGTCCTAAGTAAGAAATCTCGAAGACCTCATCCATGCCATGTAGACAGAAGCAGGACCGTGATCTCAAGGACTGGAGTGGCGTGGTACCAGAGGACCGGCCTCAGCTCTGTGGCTGCATCCTCAAAGCCTAATGGAATCACACACTGTTGGGGCAGAGCCGGGGCAGAGCCAGGCCAGTGTGGCCTCAGGAGCCGTCCTTTCTGATCCCCTCCCTCCCAGGAACGGGAAGGCTCCTTCTCCCACCACATACTCACTTTCCTTTCGTGAGACAGCAGGCCCGAGGATGATAGTAGCCGACGCATGGGGATGGTGCAGGGGAAGGCAGGGTGACCCGGGCCTGGCATGGCCTGGTTGGTGGCACAGCCCTAGCAGAAGTGCCACCTCTAGGCTAGTAAAATGAGACCAGTAAATCCCAGGTATCTTACCTGCTAAGCCACTGAGCATTCCATTGCTTGCTGTTCTTAACTGATGAACTCAGCTTGTTTGAGGTATTTTAAAATAATAATGGGGCTGCTCCATTCCAGCACCGACTGCATGGCTGGGTTTCTAAAATACAGAGCCACTGGGCTGAGAGAATGATGAACTGCAAGCCTCCCCCTGTGACCGAGGCAGCGCTGCGTCAAGCATCATGGTGATGGTCTCACTGCCGAGAACCTTCAGGAGTGGCTTTCTGCATTTTCACAGTTCCCACCACGTGCCCTGGCCATGGGTGGTGTTTATTCTGGAAGGCCACATCAGGGGTTGGGGTTCCGTCTCTGGCAGCGAAGGTTCCCACGTGGACCTGGCCTGAAAAACCAGTCTGTGGAAACAGTGCGACCAAACCCACGTAAACAAATAGATCCGCCCCCTTCTACTTCCCAGCATGTGACGTTGGGCAGGTTGCTTAATCCTCAGTATCTCAGTTTCTTGGATTGCACCAAGGGATGAGAAATCATAGCGCGTACTACACAGAGCTGCTAGGAGTCCATGAGTAGGATGATGCCTGGCGTGCAGTGTGAGTGTGTTCAGGCATGTGTGCGTGCGAGACAGTGCATGTGTGCATGCAGGAGAGAGAGGAGAAGGGAGACGGGGCAGTGGAAGGAGTCAGGAAGGAGACCAACTAGTCAGAGTTGCCCAGGGACACTGGTGACCCATTTTAGCATAATCTTTATTTCACTTGGGTTTTGTTTCATCTTTTAGAAAAGAAAACATACTCATTTTTGTAGTTTCTGAACCTACTTTGATAAAGAAAGAAAAAAGAGTAAAGCATCCCCCAATACTACAGAGGTGATCTCTAGGAAGTGAGATTCTAAAACTGTTATGTATTTTTTTAGACATTTCTGTACTTTTCCAGGTTTCTTCATTGTGCGTGTATTAGGTTTTGAAATCTTCGTATGAGAAAAGAGTTGCAGTGGGTGTGATCACACGGTCACAGTCGGGTGTACCCCTTAGGCAGGAAGAGTCCTACACGGTGGCAGGTGGGGGCAGAAGGGGCTTCCAGCAGGCCACCCCAGCCCCACTCCCCTTAGGGCTAGAGCCAGTGTGGAGCCCAGTCCCCTTGGCGTCTGCTGCTATGTGACAGTGCTCAAGCCCCTGCGTCCCCGGTTCTCCCCAAGGGGTAACTGGACGCCGGTGGCCACCAGGTGCCTAGCCTGTGGTGTTGAGTGAGTGAGCCAGTCCCCCTCCTGCCCACTGGGACCAAACCCCGGGCCCACCTGCTCTCTGTCCCTGCAGGCCCCGCAGGATAGAGCCCGTGTGCTCAGGGCTACAGGCCCAGATCCTCCGCTGCTACCGTGACAACCTACAAGAAGTGCTCCTGTGCTCGGACCTGGTCAAGGCTTAC
The DNA here is from genome assembly GCF_004348235.1 of Phoca vitulina. NCBI lineage: Eukaryota > Metazoa > Chordata > Mammalia > Carnivora > Phocidae > Phoca > Phoca vitulina. The sequence goes on along the minus strand of NW_022589716.1, from coordinate 47,114,735 downwards.
CAGCACTGTGTGAGTGCTGCCCACAAGGTAAGGCTCGCCCTGCCCTCCTGCCTGGGCCGCTGGGCTGCTGGGTGCATGGGGGCAGCACGCGAGTGCTGGACTCTGTCTGCCTGTCTTTGTCTGCTAAGTCAGACATGCTAACCTCAAGCCTCTGCCTTGTGCACAGTGACAGCTTCGGGCCTTCAATTTCCTCTGTCACTTCCTGGTTCAGATGTTCTGCCTTGTTGGCCCCGTGACTGCTCTCAGATATCTGGGTTAGGAAAAGACCCTGGGCCCCACTAGGCTGGGTCTGGGAGCAGGTCTGAGTAAGCTCTGGGTCTGGGAGCAGCTCTGGGTCCCATGTTCAAAGGACAGGCCACCTAGTAAAGGGCACGCATGTGCCACCCACTTCTAACTTTTGAGCAGTTAGGGATGGGAGCTCAGAGGAGGGCCCATGGTGCAGGGTAGGGGTCCCAGAAAGGGCGGGGACAGCCCTAGAAGGAGAAGAGCCTCTGGGTTCAGGGAGGTGGAAGAGTGGGTGTGGCCTGCCTGACTGGGTGAGGGAGTGAAGGGTACCTCTCAGCCCACCCCACTTCCATGCGGTCTGAAGGGGCATGCTGGCACCCAGCCCCTGGTGAGTGGGAGGGGATCACAGCAGTCCCACTCTCTCCCACACACTCCCCAGCCCTCTTGCAGGGCAGCAGTGGGGTATCCTAGATGTCTGAGGTTGGCAGTGGGCCTCCCCTGAGACCTGGTCCCAAGGTCTTGCCCTCCTTCCCTGACCCTCCCAGCCAGCTCCCAATACTATCCTCTCACCTCCCCCCTGTTCCTCTTCTAGACAGTTCAATCCCCCTTCCCAAGCCCAGCAGTTCACTGCCCAGGCTGGACCTGGCCCCTCCCCATCATTCACTTGGGGCACCTGGCTTGGACCTCTCCAGAGGGCTGGCATGTTTGTTCAAAGGGCTGTAGGATGGGGCCTTCTTCCCACGGAAAAGCCCCTTTTGCCTGAGTAGGAGACAAGCTGCTGTAGGTACTGATGGTGGAAAGGCTGAGGTCAGCGGTCAGGTGGCCCTCTGGCTAGGTCTGGCAGTCTCCTCCTCAATAGCCCAGCCTCACCAGAGCTCCCCTCACCTTTCTGTCAGCTTGGGCCCCGGGAGGTGGAGCTGCTGCCGCACGGGCTGCATCTCACGCACAGGGTGCCGTGTGCCTGTCTGGGCTTCGCGGCCTGCTGCCTGGAGCGGGCTGTGGGGCAGCCCGGAGCCTAGCAGCAGCTCTGCACGGCACCAGGTGGGTGTGAAGCCTGGGTAGGAGGTCACGTTTCCTCCCCACTGTGGAGCATGGAAAGCTGTTTGCTCTGTTTCGAGTTGAGCAGGAAGGGTACTGCCAACGGTCCCTGCAGCACGGAGCGGAGCTGGGCCGGTCGCCCTGCACCATACCGCACGGCCATGGGAACAGGTGGCCCTCCTGCACCCCTTTGTATCTACCAAGGTGTTTGTGAAGGCTTGCACGAGAACCCTTGCCCTGCCGGGATCAGCGGGCCATTGCCCGTGCTTGCACACCATGCACCTAACTTTCTACTGAGGGAGAGACCTGGGGTCCTGCCGTGGCCCCCTTGATTCCCCACAGAGCCCTCTGGCACCCCCTAGCCCCGACCGCCCTCCCTCTCTTCCTTCAGGCCCCACGGCCACAGAGTTTTCATCCCGTCCCCCAGCAGAGTATATCTTTAACAAACACATCTCACCAATATATCTTCATTGCACTGAGGCAAAAATGTGATTACGAAGGAAGACAGATTGCATTTAACTCCAGTGTGTTCTCTGTAGCTCTAGCACGCCTGAGAGAGGCTCTGGGGCACTGCCAGGCCTGGCTCCCTCCTTCCCGCCCCCCCCCCCCCCCCCCCCCCCCCCGCCCGGCGTTATTAAAGCCTAAATTGGAGCCTGAGCAACTGGCAACAGCAGAGGCCGGCCCTGCTCCCGCTGCGCTGCGTCTGCAGGGTCCCCTCAGAAGAAGGGTGTTCCACCGACCCCTGCAGGGCCTCAGTGCCCAGACACACACATTGCACCCTGTGAGTGAGATGCAACAAGTGTTGCTGCCCTCTGCCGACCTCTGCCTCAGAAGGCTCCTGGTGGGGCCGGCTATGGGGCTTAGAGCGTCTCTGATAGTGATTCGCTTCTGGAAGCACCAGGTGGCAGGAACCCGCGTCTCTGGCAGACAGGGAGCAGGTATCGGACAGAGGCCCGCCTGGTCAAAAGCTGGGGTGAGAGGCACCTCCCCAGAACTCCTGCCAGCACCTGTGTGGCGCCTCCCAAGCCCAGGGACATGTACATGTGTGTGGATGTGGGCAGTGCCTTGGAGGCAGGTTCCAGCAAGGAACAGCCTGAGTGTGAGGGCTCTCACACACCAGAGCTTTCTCTCTGACTGGTTTCACTTAGAAAAACTTTGAGTGGTTAAGTAAGAAAACAGGGGAGACGTTGGTGGGACAAAGCAGCATTGGGCTGAGGCCTGCCTGTCTGTAAGGGGGGGCAAGGCGGTCAGATGGCTACAGGGTCCGTGTTAGCAGGCTGCTGCAGGCATGTGTTGAGTGGGCACCGGGCACAGAGGTGAAGAGACCCAGTCCAGGTCTCAGGGACCAGCTGGGGGGCACCCTTCCCATTAAGCAGTGACACTCATGGGGCATCCCAAGAGCCGGGGGCCCTCTTGGAGCCGAGGCCTGGGGGATGCACAAGGTTCCCAGCAGAGTGGGCCGTGACTGAACTGTGACCTGTTCTCCTTTGTAGGGGTGAGGAGTGGCCCTCAATCCTGGCCCTGGCGGTGACTTGGAGCCCTGAAGAAGGAACCGGTTATGGGACCACAGTCCACAGCCCCCTAGGCCACAGCCATTTTCTCCTGGGTGCCTATGGATGCCTCTGTGCTTGGGGCTGCCATGTGTTTGAGAAATAGAGTATGTGCTACTGTCTGAAAACAAATAAAGCAAATGTCTTTGTTTTCAGTCATTCTCTCGGCTGGCAGACAGCCACAGCTGCCTCCTGTCTGTACGTACCTGTGCTGGACCATGGTGATGTGGGCTGAATGAAACAGGCTTCTCCCCTTGGGGGGCACCCAGCCTAGCAGGGGAGATAGATGTGGAAACCCACAGTTATGCTGCAACAGCGGAAGGCCAGCCAGAAGCAGGTATGAGATGAAATGAGGGAATGCAGTTCTTTCTAGGGATGGAACAGAGCGAACAGGCCAGCTTCCTAACAGAGGTTGTCTGAGCTCCAGTGTAGAAGCCGAATGGAGGACTTGCTGGGCAAGCCACAGGCTGGCTGAGTGAGACCCTAGATGCCCAACTTAGGGGGCACAGAGCATGCACAGCTGGGCTTTGCAGAGAGCAGAGTGGGAGCTGGGTGGGGTAGCAGGGATGCCAGGCCAAGGCATTGAGGGATCCCTCTGAGGGACACTGCCGTGGCTCTCAGGGAGGGTGGGCTCAAGTGGGGCAAGACTGAATGCCAAGGAGAGCCCTGCAGGCACTCAAGGGCACGATGAATGGGAGACTGGTGGGCCAGGTCATGGGACAGACTGAGGTGAGTCTTAGGAGCTGAGATTAGCATTTGGGTGGTGTAGGGGGGGATTAAGGGTGACTTCCAGATCTCTGGTGTAAGTGCTGGTGATTCTAGGAACTGAAATGAGGGACACAGGGATTGAGAAGAGCAGAGGACAGTGGGGTTTGGGACGGGCTCTGCTCAGTGGGTGTCCACACACCAGCCCGCCAGTCCTTGACCTTTGACAGGATCCCAGCTGAGGCGCCTTGACCACACGCCGGCTGCACCCAGCCTGTCCCAGTGCTGTGAGGGAGGTAGCGGGAAGAGTCCGAGGCGGGGCTTCTGATCCACTCACTGCTCTACTGGTGACCGTGGATTTCCTGTGGAAGTTCCTTTGGAGAGCCCCTAGCCATCTGGAGCTGAGAGCCTGGATCCTTACTCGGGCTTTGCAGCCCAGGCATCTCTGCTCATCCCCGAATTCTCACACACAAAGCTGAAGTGGCGGTTGAGGCTTGGCGGTGTCCAATTATCTGGGCAGGTAGCACAAGGCAGCTTTATTTGGCCAAGCTACATACTGGCTGAGAGGAAAAGAGCTTTGGGAGATGCCCTCTCTCCCAAGTTCTGGGTCAGCTTGCCAAAACATACAAGGAGGCATTCAGAGAGCACGCGGAGGTGAGCGGCCCCAGTAAGTGGCAGGGTGCCCTGGCCAGATCCTCCTCCCAGCCTCCCCCAGCAGCCCAAGGAAGGGCTGGCCCTTCATCAGGCCAGCGTGGGGGGGCGGGGGCGGGGTCACAGGTCACCTGGATTGTTGACGTCAGAGCCATCCTTCAGCCGGAAGCTGCTGAGGCCCTTCTGAGACTCCTTCAGAAGCCTCTGGCATCCAGGGCTTTGCCCAACTTCCCAATCCCACGGGACTATCTCTCAGACTCCATCCTCCTACCCAGAGTCCGCTGAGGGCAGCTGTGTGTGCGTCTGGCCATCTGTGCGTTTATATGTGTGCACGTGTGTGATGCATGTGCAGGCGTACATGTGTACGTAGATGCCTTTGTGTGTGTGCACATGTGTTGGCACAGGCCCGTGTGCACCTGTGCGTATGTGTAGAGGTGCTTTTCTGTGTGTGCACAGGTCTGTGGGTATCTACCCATCTGTGTGTGTATACACAGATGCCTTTGTGTCTGTGCACACATATGTGTGTGCAACGGTCTATACACATGTACTGTGTTTGCACAGGCAGCCGGCCATGCTCTCCACCTGCCAATACTCCCGGGCTCTTTCCACCTGGATCTCAGCCCATTTCCCCGATTTCCCCCGAGTCAGAACCAAGGTTCTCCCCTCTGATCTCCACCTCTTCCCTATGGCTGGGGACCAGTGGGTATTTACTTGGAGCCACTGTATCATTGTGTTGGCATGGGGGGGGGCGGGGCATGTGCTCAAAGTGCAGGCTCTATGTGTGTCTCCTGTGTGGACCTGCATCTCCAGCCCTTCCACGTGGCCATATGTGGTAGGAAGTCAAGCCTGAGAGAGCATTCCTGGGTGAGGGGTGTGTCCAATATTGTGTGGACCTGGAGGCAGACGTTCCTGGGCTCAGGTCCCAGCCACATGGCTGTTGAAAGGGAGTATTAATACCCATCCCACCTGCTTGCTAGGGGATTAAATATGATGTCAGCTGTGATTTCCAGGGTCCAACCAGGAAACCCAAAAGCACTCCGATTATTTAAACATAGGGAGGGAATTGATCACAAAGAAGATGGAGAAGCTGAAAACCCAAATAGAATAGTGTGATAACCCAGAAATTAGCCAACGGCAGGAAGCTCACATCACTCAGGGCTGCAGGGATAAAGGGAAAAGGCAGGGTCACCCAGTGGAGGCTGACAGCACAGGGGCCCTGCTCACGTGAGCTGGAGCCGCTGAAGGGGCACTGCTGCACGGGAGGTGGCTGCTCGTGGCTGCTCGTGGCCTCTCCCTTCCTCCCATCCTCCAGCTTCGCTCGTGCCTCCCATTAGCTGAACCTAGCTGGAAGTGGAGGGCAAGGCATGGTCCCGGCTATGGAGGGGCAGATCTGAGGCCCCGGCCCACAGGAGGGGCTTCGGCATGACTGGGGGCTGCTAAGCAAGCACGTGTGCCTCTGCTTGGGTGGGCATGCGTCGTGGGTGCAGATAAGTGTGTACACATACCTGTGTGTGTGGATAGCTTGAATTGACACGTGATGGACAGTTTCCAGAGGAGTACTAGCCATCACCCCGATTGGACGTTCCCCATGTGCCAGGTCCTCTCCCACACCCTTTGTAAATGCTAACACGTTTAGAGTCACACAGCTCTGTGGGGTAGGGCTATTGCTGCTCCTGCTTTCCAGATGAGGAAACCATGGCACAGACAGTGTGAGTAACCTGCCCAAGATTACACAGTGCACAGTGTGGAACAAGGGTCCTGGGGTCCTGGCTGTGTGCTGGGCCAGGCCCAGGGACATCCGTCCAGAGGCTTGACTCTACCTTGCTCCAGGGATCCAGCTGAAGGGGCCAATCTTCCACCTCTCCCCTCGTCTGGCCCCCCAGATGGGAGTGTGGACGCTGGCAAAAGAAATGGCCGGAGTCCATTCCCTCCAACGTCATTACTGACTTGGAGAGGCCCAGCAATGCCAAGGCAAGGTCTGAGCTCCATCATCAAGGCGGCCATGAGCCCCAGGGCAGGATCTCTTGTGAGGTGCTGATTCATACACCTGCCCTGTCTCAGCCACATGCCACCACCTCATCCACCCCCAAGTATGGCTGCGGACATGCCAAGTCATTCCAGGTGGCTGAGGTGGGAGTGAGAGCAGGGCATGGGAGAAATGTCCAGTGTGTCCTGGACACGCAAAAGGCGGAGTGTCACCGCAGATGTGGAGAGGGCCCTCCACTGAGGCCATTGCCGGAGAAGCAGCTCACATGACCTCTCTGGGGGACAACTTTGGTGAAATGTATCAGAGGCCTTTTAAAGTGTGCAAATTCACGAAAAAACACCCAAAAACAACCTACCCCCAACACACACACCCCCCCACACATATAATCCACCTGTGTGTTGTTTACAAGAGACCTCACCTGAATAAGAGCACAGGCTAGTTGAAAATAAAAGCATAGAAACAGAAGCATATCAGCAAACTCTGAGAAGGCTGGAACGGCTGTGTTACTACCAGCCAAGGTAGACTTCGGGACAAGGAGTGAATGAGCAACGAGGTGGGCAGTTCAAACACTAGCAGGGACGGCATGCAGGAAGACTTGGAAATCCTAAATGTGCATGCGTCTGACACAGCAAAATAGGTGAAGCAGGACTGACAGAACAAGGAGGAGGAAGGGCCACATCCACAGCCATCACTGGTGGCTGGGAGCACGCACACAGCCTCTGCCTGGTGATGGCAGATCAACGGCTCTAAGGAAACTAGCGTGTAAGCAGGCACTGTGTCCTAGAATGTTCGTCCCGGCCTTTGCACAGCCTCTGGAGCACCCACTCTGCAGCATAATGTGGAGATTCAGGACCTGGCATCGGAGCCAGACAGACCCAGCACCCACTCCAAGCCTCTGGACAGCAGCTCCTAAGCCCCTAGGCCTCTGTTTCCTTATCTGTAAAAGGGAGACAGTCATAGATGCCATCCCTTCAGGGGGTTGTGATGACAGGTGTCCCATGGTTAGTGCTCTCTAAATGTGAGGGCAGAGGACCTACCACCCAGGTCCCCTTTAGGGCCAGCTGTGGACAGATAGCCCTCACCCCCGAGTCCTCTCCCTCTGGGAAGCACCTTTGCTAGGGAGCCACCTCACCTGAGTCACACCCCAACAAGCCAGGAGTTGTATCCAATTACTGCTTACTGGAGTGGGGTATAGAGGCCCAGCTCTCATGCTCCAAGTTGGAGCAAGCTGGAAGAGTGTTCTGACCTGAGAGCTGTGCATGGCCTCATCGAGACTGCTTGGCAGCCCAGCTAGTCCTGCCCTCTGCTTCTTCCCCTTCCCAGAAGTGGTGACCCCAAGGACACTCACATAAACATCCTGAAGCCTCATCTCTGCCTCAGAATTGGCTTCTAGAGAAACCCAAGGAGCTAATATTGTTCATGTTATTATACCCCATGTACTGTGAAAACAATGGCAATATTGGTCCGTGCCCCCATGGGCTTATAGTCTAGCAGGAGGAGGTAGTAGGAGTCATGTCATAATTCCAAAAGACATTGGAGGTCCCTTGTGATGAGGCCCCTAGGGAGAGCCCCCGGGAACTCCAGGCTCAGGGTTCTCAGGCTGTGGGGTCAGGGAGGGCTTTGTTGAGGAGACGAGGCTTAAGTCCTAGTCTGAGGGCTGAGCCAGAGTTGGCAGGTGAAATGACTGCTTTGTTTATTGTAGTATTTATAGCAATGGCAAAATACTGGAAACAGTCTAAATGTCCAACAACAGGGGATGTATGCATTAAGTAAAATATGATCTCCATAAGATAGGTCTCTAGCCATTAACAATGGTGACGTGGAATGTATTTATCAACATGGAGCTCTATGTACTCTCTTTTAAGAAAATAAGTAGTATATTACAGTGTGAACCCATTCTTTGGATGAAAATAATATGTGTTTTGTTGACTGTGTTTTCCATTGTTCTAAACTGACCTGAACACTTTAATAGTCCGCAGACTCGATGCCCTCCCAAATGCATGTGGCGGTGTGCCCTCCACAGCCTGAGCCTTTGGGTCAGGCGGCAAACGGCCATCTCTTCCCGTTTGCTTTCGGGCCCAGTGGTTGACCCCTTGGCAAAGTCTGGATCTTCTTCTTCTTCTTTTTTTTTTTTTTAAGATTTTGTTTATTTATTTGACAGAGAGAGACATAGCGAGAGAGGGAACACAAGCAGGGGGAGTGGGAGAGGGAGAAGCAGGCTTCCCGCTGAGCAGGGAGCCTGATGCAGGGCTCCATCCCAGGATGCTGGGATCATGACCTGAGCCGAAGGCAGACGCTTAATGACTGAGCCACCCAGGCGCCCCTGGATCTTCTTGAATAAAGTGCTTTTCCTGCCTGCCAAGCAGGGGAGTGAGGGGGACGAAGCCTGCTAAAAAGGAGACTTCAGGAGTGGGGCAGGGATGGCCCAAAGTGTGCTGGGAAGGACACCCCCAGAGCCCGGGGGGGAATCGCAGAGGCAGGAGGGGTCTCCCTTAGTTATTTCTACTTTGCACAGCCAGTGTTGGCATTGAATGCCTACTGTGTGCAGTCATCATTCTAGACGCTGGAGATAAAGCAATGGGGGGAAGGGAAACCCTGCCCTCCAGAGCTTGGAGATCTGGGGGTGGGGGAGACAGAGAAGATAAAATCAATGATATAGGATGCTATGCAATGGAGAAAAAGTAGGGGGGCTAGGAGCACCAGGAGTGGGGATTCCTGTTTCCTGTGGGGACAGGACACACGTGTACCCCCACTCCCTGGGGCTTCCCACACCCAGAGAGGGCGGCTGCCTGCATCTCCCCGGCCCCCCCAGGAACACCCAAATCCAAGTTACTCGTAAGGAAAAACACTTCCAGTTCATACCTGATAACCTGCCTCATTAAATTTAATGGGCTGGTTATTTCCGTTAAATAAACATTACCTAATTATGAAAAACATATTTGCTGAAATTCGACTATGGAACAGATAAACCAATTACATGGTTATTCAGCCTCAAAACACACTCAATAATGAAGTGGGGTGCAGACCACAGCAGGGAGGGCTAGCGGAGCACTTGGAATTCAGATCCCCCCACCCACCCCTCCCCACTTGCTTTTGAAACTTGGTTGGCCTCAAGAATGTCAGTATCCCTGAGAGTTGGAGTCTGGGCAGACTAGAACCCAGACTGGAGCTGCCTCAGCCCCTGCATTGGTTAGGACCCCTTTCTCACAAGTGACAGAACCCTAGCTCAAACTGACTTAAGCAAGGAGAGTGTGTTGCTCGTGTGATTGAGAAGTGCAGAAGGAAGCTTCAGGCATGGCTGGATCTGAGCGCTTACACACAGTGATTGGGACCTGCTCTCTCTCCTTCAATCTCTTAGCACTATTCTCCTCTATGTTACCTTCGTTCTTGGGCTTCATGATTTGCCCCAGCAAGCCTGACCTTGTGAAGAGAGTTTTTCTTTCCCTCCAGTTCCAGCTTAGGGTTTATGGACAGATAATAAATTGCTCTAGGGCTGACAAAGTAATATCAGGAACCTCTCAGGGGAGGCCAATAAACATATGAAAAAATGCCCCACATCCTCATGACTCATCAGGGAAATGCAAGACGAAACCACAAAGAAAAACCTCTGCATACCCATCCAATGGCCAAAAGCACGAGGACAGACACTACTAAGTGTTGGTGAGCACGAGCAACCGCTGGGACCCACGTACACTGGGGCCAGGAGTGTAAAGTATTTAAACCACGTTGGAAAATGGTTTGGCAGTTTCTTATGAAGTTAAACATCCATGCAGCAAGTTTACTCCTAGGTCGATACCCAGGAGAATTAATATGTATGTGGTCTAAATGGTACATGGAGGGATGTTCAGGCTGCTTTGTTCATAGCAGCCAAGGAGTCCAGATGTCCACGGACAGTAGAATGGGCAGGTTGTAGTTTAATCATACAACAAAATACTGCCCAACAATGAAAAAGAACAAACTAGAGCTCCCCATAAGGATATGGATGAATTTCACAGACGTCTGGACGGAGAGGAGCTGGGCAGAGAGGAGCAAACACTGCTATCAGCTTCCTAACAAATTACCACCAACTTAGCAGCTTGCAGCTAGCTGCACACCATCTCACAAGTCCCTGGGTCAGGAGCCTTGGCACAGCTGAGCTGGTCCCCTGCTCAGGGAGGATCTCATGAGGCTACAGTCAAGGTGTGGTCAGGCTGGGCTCCCACCAAGCTCACCTGGCTGTTGGCAGAACTTACTCCCTTGTGGCCGGAGGCTGGAGGCCATCAGCCGTCCCCTAGCATGTGACTGTCGCAGGTCCTCCCTCAATGTGGTCTCACTTCTTCAACGCCAGCAAGGGAGTTTCTTATATGACCTAATAGAATCACGAAAGAGACAGCCCTTCACCTTTGCTCTATCCTATCCATTAGAAACAAGTCATACACTTGAGGGGAGGGAATATACAAAAGTGTGACTCACTGAGGGGCACCCCAGGGTGTGCTGCTAGAATACTAGATGGTTCCATTTGTATGAAGTTAAAGAGGGAGAGGAAAGTATCTCTAGATAGCCCTTGTGGAATAATCTCCACAAATCTGTTAGTAAGAGGAAAGAAAAAATTAAAACAAAGACGGTTCAGAGCTGGGTGCATAGTTTGTATCTTTTGAGAAAACAGAGAGGCAAGAATATCCATGGGTGTTTGCATTTGCTTGTAACAGTGTAAGATGTCTCTTCCAGGACACAGGGAAACTGGTAACAGTTTTTGCTCCAGAGGGAGACTGACTTTTCATTGTGTATCCTTTTGTGTACTTCTCAGGTTTTTTTTTTAAACCATGAGCATATATTTTAATAATTAAAAGGCCTCTTTGAATTATTAAAAAAAAAAAAAAAGGCAAAAAGGCCAGACCTCATGAAAGGTAAAGGCTGCTGGAAGCATCAGCAGCTGCTGCATTGGAGAGGTTGCCCCCATCCAACCATCTCCCCTCCCCCCCACATCCCACCCCCAGTTTACAGTGTGCAGGAGAGACTGAGGAGTCAGCTGCCAGGGCCATCTTGGCCAACAGGTTGGGTGAGCATACCTGAGAATGCACACAGAGAAAGGCAGAGCCAAGAAATAGGTGCCTGATGATGTCATTGGGCCCCCAGATCCAGCCGTACCTGAAGCTAGACCTCTTTGGACCTTTCAGAGAAACAAGTCAGTGAATGTCCCCTTGGATGAAGCAAAGCTAGATTTTTGTCAAATCTGGTTCTGTGCATTGTTTATGTCTGGTGATGTCCAGTGCTGAGATCCAGGGCCCACAAGCCCAGGGTTGCTCCAGACCAGGCCGGGGGGTGGCTGCTTCAAGGTGGCCTTCCAAGAAGAGCCTGTGCTGGGGCTAGCTGGGTAAGGTTAACAGGGTGACCTCATGGGGACAGAAGGAATAAGCATCATGTGCAAAGCTCATGATAAATTAGGGAAATCACAAAGATTCCCTATGACAAAGCATGGAGCAACAGGAAGAGTGGGGGTGGAGGGAGCGAGCGGTATGGCCAGGGCTGCTGCAGAAGCCTGGTGTGCAGAGGTCAAAAGAAGGGACTGTAGCATGCTCAGCATGTCCCCTGGGGTACATCACTTTACTTCTCTGTTCCCAATTTCCTCATCTGCAAAAAGGAGGCAGTCACAGCCCTTCCCTGCCTGGTGGTGTTGAGGGTGGACCAAAGGGCCTCAGGGAGAGCGCTCTGCCTGGGGATGCCCATATGTTTTCTCTGGTCCTCACAGTGGCCCTGGGAGCTGCTCTCATTTGCCCCAGGACCCCGAAAAGGCACCGAGGGATAGACACGTGATGGGAGCAGAGCCTTGGGGCAGGGGAGGGGACTGGGCCCCCAAAGCTTACACTCTTGGATGGAGCCCCCAGCTGTGATGGGGCCATTCCCCCAAGGGGAATGGAGGGTTTTCCCAAGAGGGGTGTCTCAGAGGGTTAGGTCAAAAAGCCTCCCCAGAAATTCCAACTGTTCTTCTCATCTCCACTCCCACCTATGACCCTGACCACACCCACAGGACCGACAACGTGCAGCCCCAGAGGTGTGCGTGGGCCTGGGCAGGGCCTGGAGTTTCTGAAAGAGCTCTCTGGACACGGGTCTGGGATCCAATGGCCAGAAGAGGATGTCTCCCAGCCAGGACCTCAGACCCTGTGGGGCAGAGACCAGCCTTCCCTGCCATAGCCTCTAAATTCCACACAGAAACCATGAGAGAGAATGAATGGTTGCTGTTTTAAGCCATTAGATTTTAGGGTGACTTGTTACAGCAATAGATAGTGAATACATCCCACAGACCCTTAGAGAATGTCTGCCTCGTGTACTCTTATATTGTAAGAAAAATGAGGACCCACGCCTGGGAGGCTCAGTCCGTTGGGTCTCTGACTCTTGGTTACAGCTGGGGTCATGATCTCATGGGTCATGCTCAGCACCGAGTCTGCTTGGGATTCTCTCCCTCTGCCCCTCCCCCCACTCACGCGTGTGTGCTCTCTCTCTCCCCTCTCTAAAATAAATAAATAAATCTTAAAAAAGAAAAAAGAAAGATGAGGCCCCAGTCTTCGTGGGGCTTCCATTCGGTGGGGGGTGGGGAGTCGGGTGGGGATGAAAATAAGCAACTTAGGAAACGTCAGGGAAATTAGTAGTATGATGAACGTCACTAGAGGATGTGACTGGGGGGCGTTTTAAATCAGGGAATCAGGAGTTTCTCTGAAGAGGCAACATGAGCTCTGAGGCCCGGGGAATGAGGAGACAAGGTTAGCAGAGGGGGAGGCAGGGTGTTCCTAGTAGTTCCGTGGTGGCCTCTGCTGTAGGTGATGTCCGGGCTGAGCCCAGTGTGGGGCCCAGACAGAACCGCCCTGCTGTGTGCCCACTCCCCTCCCCCTGCCTGAAGCAACCTGCCCCAGCCACAGGGTGTAAAGGAGGCCACAGCGGACAGGCTCTGCTCCACGAAGTTGTGCCAGCTGTAGAGCTGGGCCTGGGGTAAAACCAACAGCCAAGGCTTGTTGTGTTTTTGTCACTCTTTCTTCCTTCCTTCCTTCCTTCCTTCCTTCCTTCCTTCCTTCCTTCCTTCCTTCCTTCCTTCCTTCCTTCCTTCCTTCCTTCCTTCCTTCCTTCCTTTCTTTTTTAAGTAGGCTCCGTGCCCAGCACAGAGCTCAATGCAGGGCTTCAACCCACAACCCGGGGAGCAAGACCTGAGCTGAGATCAAGAGTCCGATGCTTAACAGACTGAGCCACCCAGGCACCACTTTACTTTTTCTTTTGAAATAATTATGATCTATAATAATGATAACTTCTGGGCACCTGGGTGGCTCAGTTGGTTAAGCGACTGCCTTTGGCTCAGGTCATGATCCTGGAGTCCCAGGATCGGGTCCCTCATCAGGCTCCCTGCTCGGCGGGGAGTCTGCTTCTCCCTCTGACCCTCCTCCCTCTCATGCTCTCTGTCTCTCATTCTCTCTCTCTCAAATAAATAAATAAAATCTTTTAAAAAAAAATAATGATAACTTCTCAGGGAGTTGGAAAGATAATACAGTGAGGTCACACGTACCTTCTCCTAGCTTGCCCCAGGGGTTACATCTTCTGTAACTATAGGACAATATGGAAACCAGGACAGTAACATTGACACGATGTGTGTGTCCAGTTCTGTGTCCTTTATCACAGGTAACCAAGGCTGAGACCAAGATATAGACCTGTCCCTCACCTTAAAGATCCCCTCCTGCTTCCCCCTTACAGTCACACCCCCCATCCCTCACCCCGCCAAACTCTGATCTGTTCTCCATTTCTATAATTTTGTCACTTCAAAAACGTTATATAAATGGAATCATATTATTTGCATTTTCTGTTATGGCTTAAGTCTGCCGTTTTACTTGTTGTTTTGTTTGTAACCTGTGTTTTTTCTTTCAATTTTCTTTTTTCTGCCTTCCTGTGGGTTACTTGAACACATTCTAGAATTCCATTTTGGTTTATCTATAGTGTTTTTGAGTGTATCTGTTTGCATAGATTTGTAGTGGTCGCTCTAGGGATTACATTCTATATGTGTCCTTCCCACAGCCTACTGGTTTTTACCAGTTTGAGTGATGTGTAGAGATCTTTCCTGTCTTTACAGCCCGTTCCCCTCTGCCATTTATAATGTAATTACTGGGATGCTCCCTCTAACTACTCTGAGACATGAGGTGCTGGAATAATTTTTGCTTCAACTATCCAATGTAATTCAGAAAGTTACAGAGAAGAAGTCCATTGTTCTTCCTTCCTGATGCTCCAAGAATCCTCCTTTTATCATTTTCTTTCTGTTTAGAGAGCTTCCTTCAGCCGTTCTTTCAGGGAAGGCCTGCTGGTGACACATTCTCATGCTTTTCCTTTATGTGAGAGTGTCTTGACTTCTTCTCATTCCTGAATGGTATTTTCACAAGCTATAGAGTTCACGGATGACAGTTCTCTTTCAGCCCTTAAAAATGTCCTTCCATGTCCTTCCAGCCTCCAGGGTTTCTGATGAGGAATCCTCCATATGCAAACTGTTCGGCCTCGACAGTAAGGCATTATTTCTCTGTTGCTGCTTTCAAGGATTGTTGTCTTCAGTTTTTGGAAGGTTGCTGATGATGGGCCTTGGAAGAAGCTTCTTTGGGTTTACACCATTTGGGGTTTGTTCAGTTTCTTGAATCTGTAGGTTTATGTCTTCTGCTAAATTTGGGAGATTTTCAGCCTTTATTTCTTTAACTATTTTTTTCAGTCTCCCCACCCCACCTCGTTGTCTCCTCTCCTTCTGGACTTTGATGGCACAAATGTGAGATCTTTTGTTATTTTGCACAGGTTCCTGAGGCTCTGAGCCCCACCCCAATCTATTCTCTATCTGTTTTTTGGACTGGGTAATTTCTGTTGTTTTATCTTCAAGTTCACTGATTCTTTCCTCTTTCCCTCCTGTTCTTCTGTGGAGCCATCTATTATCTCTTTTAATCCAATTATTGTATTTTTTTTTTTAAGAAACTATAAAATATCTATTTGGTTCTTTATAACTTTAATTACAGTCCTTGTCAAATAAGTCCAGCCTCCATTGACCCTTTGGTGCTGGCATCTGTTGACTGTGTGTCTCAAGCAAGCTGAGAATTCCCTGGGACTTGCTATGATGGGTAACTTTTGATTGGGTCCTGTAACTTTGGGGTACTGTATGCTGAGACCCTGGGTCATATCTCAATCTTTGGTTTCACAACTGGCCTCCTCTGGCCCCACACAGGTGGGCAAAGAGGGCACTGCCCTGTTACTGTTGGGTGTGTGTCAGGGAGGCCAGGTCCAGTGTCCCCCGTTCAGCCCAGGGTTCTTTAATGCAACAAGAAAATCTGGGCTGCTTCCCTGATCCCCAGGGGCCTGATTCTTGGGTTTGTGGGGTGCAAGGCCCCCTTGGCCCTATAGTGATGATGGTAGGGATGGCTTTTCCAGAGGCCACAGCCCTGGAGAGAATCCTATGCTTGGGCTACTTGGCCATGAGCCCTCAGGGGGACAAGCACCCACTCTGGGCCTCCTGGGGTGGTGTGTGCTGTAGGATATGGATCACAAACTGAAGGCCTGCTGGCTGGGCTCTTCTTGCTGGTGGGTCTTGTTCACTCAATACTCGCCCAATAGTGTGTGTATGCTTTCCACAGAGCAGGTGCCCTCTAGGTCACTACCTGTTCCAACCCTCACCAGCTCCCAGACTCAGCCTGCTCACTGTTTACACCCATCACCTACTCTGCCCTCAAAGTCATCTAAAGCCAGAATGAGGCGATGCCGAACTCCTCCAGCGCTCTTGGGGCACGTCTGTAAAGTGGTGGGCAGGGGGCTCTACCACTGTGCCTTCAGTGCAATGTAGTGTTGACAGTGACCTGGTTACATCCCCAAAGCCGGGGGTGGGGGGAGGGCTGGTGACAGACCTGAGCTCAAACAGGTCACAGCTGTCACAGAGGGACAGGAAGCCTGAGGAGGACTCCAGTGTGCGTGTGTGGGGGGGTGTTTCTTGGTGGCAGGGGGAGCTTGGGCCATGGAAGATGAAAAGATGAAAGGTGCATGTAGGGACACTCTTGATCAAGGGCACAGCATGGGGAATGGCCTGAGGCATGAAGACCTCTTTGGAGCAAAATTATCAGCATGGCAACAGTGCTAGGCACACACAGAGAAGCAGTTAGGGTCCTGAAGGCCTTGCCTGTCCCGCATCCAGGCTTGCTTATTTTGATAACTGCATGTGGATTTCCTAATGCCACCCCCAGCTCCGGAGGGGTCCCTAATACCAGCCTGCCAACTGCCACATTCTACCTCAAGGCCACAGGGACTGGTTCAAAGGGGCCACATGATGAGCTCATTTCACTGAGGCTCAATTCTGGAAATTTTCTTGGAACCGTTGGGAAGGAAGTGCCTGGAGCTGCTGAGGCCACCACTCAGAAGGCCTGTGTGGGTGTGAACCAAGCTGGTAGCCAGCAGAACCCACACATGGGGAGAGAGCTCCAGGGTGCAATGGCCATGTTGTGCCTAAGACCCACACATGCTCAACTGATGCTCACCTGAGCCAATACATGTCCCTTGGAGCTTAAGCCCAGTTGTGTGTCTGTCACCTAATACACAAAGCCTGACTGGTGAAGGCAGGGCAGGAGGAGTGTGGGCTGGTGAGCCCGAGGAGGCTACGGTTGGGTCCCAGCAGCCTTTTCTTCAGAGTGCCTATTCCTGGGCTGAGCCCCTCTCTTGTCTGGGGAGACCAAAGGCCTAGAGTGTGGGGATGGCTTTGTGCTCACCCCTCCCTTGGCATCATCTTGTCTCTGGTCTCTTTTTTTTTTTTTTTTTTTTTTAAAGATTTTATTTATTTATTTGACAGAGAGAGACACAGTGAGAGAGGGAACACAAGCAGGGGGAGTGGGAGTGGGAGAGGGAGAAGCAGGCTTCCCGCCGAGCAGGGAGCCCGATGTGGGGCTCGATCCCAGGACCCTGGGATCATGACCTGAGCTGAAGGCAGACACTTAACGACTGAGCCACCCAGGCGCCCTCTTGTCTCTGGTCTCTTGACAGCTCCCCACATCCACACTGGGCCCCCAATCCCCTCTTTCCAGTGGCCAAAGTAGGCTTCACAGAATAAATACAACAGCAGCTTCTGCTCACCCCCTGAGCCCACAGCAGCTGCCAGTGGGCCAAGCCCGATGGCACCCACCTACAGCAAGACGACCCACAGTGCTGCACACTCAGGGCCAGAACAGGGTGGGTGCCCTCCAAATGTCAAGGAACCCCCAGGGAGCACCTGCTCTGTGCCTGCCCCCAGCGTGTATGCATGTGTGCACAGACCACATGGGGTGGCGGTGGAGGTGTTCTGTGTGTGGATGGAATCCCCTGGAGGTTCTGAGCAGGGAAGGGTTCCTACCCTCTCTCCTCCCCCAGATCCCTCTGAGCCACAGCACAGAGAGCCAAGTGGGGAGGGGCCAGGTGGAAACTGGTGACCAAGGAGGGTCCCCATATGCTCAGGGCAGGTGGTGGCAGGCGTGGGGGTGGTAAGAAATGAATGGGTTAGAAATATTTGGGGTGCCTGGCTGGCTCAGTTGGTAGAACATGTGACTCTTGATCTCAGGGTCATGAGTTCAAGTCCCATGTTGGATGTGGAGCCTACATTAAAAAAAATTGTAAAAAAAATATATATATATATATATATAGAGAGAGAGAGAGAGAGAGAGAGAGAGAGAGAGAGAGAAATATTTGGTTTCTGAGCTGGGTTGAGGTACAGGCAGGAGTCAGGGGGACTCAGGGCCAGGGATCAGTGGTCATACCCCAGGGGACTGGGGTGACCGGGACCCACTGTGCTCCCCCGGAGACTCCTCCTCACCCATCAGCAGGGGGGCCTGCCTCGGGGCTGAAAGGCACCCTTGAGTCTACTTTTGCACAAAGCTCTGAGTGGCCAACATGCAGAAGCCGCCCCTGGAAGTACTCCAGGGGTGGGAATGTTGGAAGGTACTGAAAGAGCCCCCTCACCAAACACCCCAGATCAGAATCGCGTTCCTACAAATTGTTCCCCGCTGTCCAACAACTCCCACGCCCTATTGAACTGCATCAGCACGCAGAAGCAAAACCCACAGAGGAAACCCAGAGAGGCAGAGCCCGAGCAGCCTGGCTGGTTCATTTCCCCCACGTGATGTGGGATGAAGAGCAGCGGCCACAGACCTGGGGGCAAATCCCAGCTCCCCCTCCCCTCCTCTCCTTCTGCATGGGGTCCGGGCCTTAGCTCAGAGCAAGGTGTAGGCAAGGGTGCCGCTGTGTCCGATGGGAGCCCCAGAGTGTGGAACCCACTGCCCTGGGCTCATCCCAGCAACAGTTACTCGCCATTGTCTCTCCAACAAACTGTCCATTGGGGTCCTCTCCCCGTGTTCCTGCTGGACTGTTGCCTTTTGCTTTATTGACTCTTGGGGGTTCCTTCTGTATCCTGGGTCCACAGCTTTCGTCAAGTATATGTATGTGTTGCAAATATCTTTTCCTAAGTCCTGGCTCGCCTTGCCATTTCCTCTTTTGTAACTTTTAATGAATAAAAATGACCAATTTTAAGGTAGTCACATTGATCCATATTTTCCTTTCTTTCTTTCTTTTCGATATCTTGTTGAAGAAATCCTTCCCTTGCCCTGTCTATTGTCTTCTGAAAGTGTTTCAGTTTTCTTCATGACTTTGGGGCCTAGGGTCCACCTGGAATTGATGGTCCAGCATGATTCATGAGCATTACATAATCCGATTTCCATCTTGAACAGATCTTGCTGCCACTGTTTGGGGATAGACAGAAAGGTGACATGAGCAGGGACGGGGTGGAGTGGGATGAAAGGAAGTGGTGTGATCTGGAATAACATTTTGGAGAGAATCCACAGGGCTGAGGGAAGCAGGGGACATGGGGGAGGGGATGGAGTGTCCAAGAGAACACTGGGGTTGCTTGTTGAGTGACTGTGGGATGTGGTGTGTGTGTGTGGGGGGGGGGGGGGTTGCCAGGTTAACCATGAGCTTGGCTGCCACCCATAGCCCAGTGGCCCTCTTGAGCTTCCCTGGAAACAGTTGGAGATAGGGGGCTGCTCCCCAAGGGAGAGGCCATGGATCTTGGGGACTATGGAGCAGAGTGAGAAGGGCCTTGAACAGTGCCTGCCCCAGTGGCCCTGGGGAGGACAGGTTGGCAAAAGAGCAGGCAGACAGGTGGGGATAGCCCTGAAGCCAGCAGGCAGAGAACAACACAAAGCAGGGATAGACGTTTTCTCAGGCCCTGTAGGGTGTGCACACTCAAGCCTCACTGCAGCTCTGCGGGGCGGGGTGGGAGGTCTTCTATATCCATGTCATGCAGGAAGAAAGTGAGGCTCTGAGAGCAGACAGGACTTGCTGTTTGTTAACTAGCCATGCCAGGATCTGCACCGAGGTCTGTGTGGCTCAGAAGTCCATGAGGAAGGAAGGCTCTCGGGTCTTGTTTGCCACCTACAAGCTGGGGAACCTGGGCAAGTCAGTTCACCTCTCCTGCCTCAGTTTACCCATCTGTAAAAATGTAGCAGAACCTGGTGTTGAGTCAGCACTACACTAGTGCTTGCTAAATAAAACAGTGAATAGGACCTTTGAAGAAGATGCTCTCCCCCATTTAGGGACACGCCAATTAAAGCCACAGTGGAAAACCAGTGCGTACCACCAGATAGGCAAATCTCAACGGTGACAGTAGCAAGTGTGGATGAGGATGGGGGAGCTGCTAGGACCCACTCACACTACGGCTGGGAGTGCAAACTGGGGCCATCACTTGGGAAAATTGTTTTTCTGGTGTCTACCAAACTAAACATACACCTACTGGGTGACCCATCAACTCAGCCCTGGGTCTTAGTGTGCCGCCAAGAGCCTGCACAAAATGTCCATCACAGCTTGATGCACAGAGATCCACAAATGGGGCCCCGTGTCCATCAGCAGGAGGGGGAGGCACTACAAAGCAGAGTGAACAAACTGCCTATCAGCAGCACGGGCTGGCCTGGCCCTCACAGCGGGAGGATCGCTTTTCTAAAATGCCCCAAGACAAGCACAGCAAAAGCAGCATGCCATCTGGGGCACGCGCCTAACGGGTGGAACCCAAAGGAAAAGGAAGAAAAGATGAACTCAGAAACTAGGATAGGGGGCTGTGTGAGGGGAGGGAGAGGAGGGACGAGATGGGAGGGCCCCTTGGCCGGGTTTGAGCTCCTTGCTGCGTTCTCTTTCTCAGCCGTGTGCACCGAGGAGGTGTCCTCTTCTGCAGGGATGACGCAGGGTTCACACACAGCTAAGGCCCCTCGGTGGCTCTCCTGCTTTCGAGCTAAATCCCCCGCCGCTCCCCCGGCCACCGCCAGGCTTTCCCCGTCCTCCCGGTTCTGCGCTCTGCGCTCCTGCCGCCGCGCCTGCCCTCGGCCGGGGGCCTTCTGGGGGGCGGCCTTTCCCGGGCCCCCACCTCTGGGGGCTCTCGGAGCGCGCCACCGCCGAACGCTGTGCGAGCACTGTCACGGGCGATCGCCCGCCGCCCCGCCGACTCTGGCCCCCGCACTGCCTGCCCGCCCGGCCGCGTTCGGGGGACAGCCAGACTGGCGTCCCGCCACGTCCCCACCTCGGGACCCGGGGCGACATGTTCCCGCGGCAGCGAACGCGCCGCAGGCGGGCTGTCGTGCGGCCCCGCCCGCAGGGAGCGCCGTTTTGCTCACCGCGAGGGTGCCCATCCCACCTAATAGATGCGGTGGCAGAAGGCCGAGGGTCCCGACCCACATCCCTGCATGACCCGGGGCAAGGCGCGTTCCCTACTCGGGCCTCAGTTTACCCTTGTGTGAATGGAGGCTCTACTCCTAGGTCGGACACAAGGAAGGCGGGCCCATCCCTGGGGACACGGGCTCAGGACAGCCCCGGAGCTTGGGGCTCCCCGGGGACGCTACGCCGCGGGCCCAGCGTAGAGCCATTAAGGCAGACGAGTGTATCGCCGTTTGAAGGCGCGCGGTGGGCCCCGGCAGGCGCGCGGAGCGGGGCAGAGCGCCCTCTGGAGGCTGCCAGCAGCCCCGCCCCCTGCGCCCGCCCCGCCCCCGCAGACCCCGCCCCCCCGGCCTTGGGCAGCGCATGCGCCCAGCGCGGCGCTCCCCAGGCGGCGAGAGCGAGGCCGGTCCGCAGCCGCGCGGCGCTCGGCGCCCCATTCATGCTGGG
>NW_022589716.1:47004004-47093044 GCF_004348235.1 Phoca vitulina | reverse complement strand
CCCAGCATGAATGGGGCGCCGAGCGCCGCGCGGCTGCGGACCGGCCTCGCTCTCGCCGCCTGGGGAGCGCCGCGCTGGGCGCATGCGCTGCCCAAGGCCGGGGGGGCGGGGTCTGCGGGGGCGGGGCGGGCGCAGGGGGCGGGGCTGCTGGCAGCCTCCAGAGGGCGCTCTGCCGGCGGCGGCGCGGGCGACGGGGCGCGGCGATGGCCGGCGGCGGGGCGCGCCCCGGGGCAGCTCGTGAGTAGGGGCGCAACTTTCCCCCGCGGCGCGGAGCCTGGCCGGGCGGGGGTCCCGGACGGGGGGCGCGCCGGGGTGGGAGGTGCCTTCGGACCGGAGCGGGGCGGCCTCCGGCCGGGGCGCGGGGCGTGCGGCCGAGCGGGCAGGGGGTGTGCGCGGGGGACTGCGGCGCGCGTGTCCGCGGGTCCGCGTGTCCCTGCGGCTCCGGCCCGGCGCCCGCGTGTGTCCGGGCGCGGCCGTGGCGCCGGCGCTGAGCTCTTCGTGTCCCCGCCCGGCCGGGATCGGACCGCGGCCCCAGGCCCCGCGTCGCCGGCCTCTCCCCGCCCGCACGGCCCGGCCCGGCCCGCCGAGCTCCGCGGGGCAGAGCTCCGGGTGGCGCGGCGGGGGGCGGGGGCCGCCGCTGCCCCCTCCTCAAAGGCAGGAGAGAAAGTTTGCGGCGGCCCCAGAGGGAGGGCCCTGGGGATGCCCAGGCCGAACCCCGGGGCTGGACCGCGGACTCCGACCTCCGGCTGCCGGCAGGGCCGGGCTGGGCTGGGCTGGGCAGGCCCGGACCGGGCTGCGCGGCTGCCTGGGCAGGGCCGCGGGAGCCGGAGGAGGTCGTGCGGGGCTGCATCCTCCGCTGGCCCTCAGGGCGCTGGGGTGGAAGTTGGAGCCGCTTCCTCGGGACCGACGCCCGCCCCCGCCCCCTCTGGCCCAGGGTGCCGGGAGATGGGCGCTGTGTCCGCCCCTGGCCCGCAGGGCCGCTCACCCGGGCTTGGGAGGGGGCGGTGCGGGTGCCGCCCGGGAGGCCGCCCCGCTCGATCGGGCCTCTTGAGCCTCTCCCTCTCAGGGCCTCTCCAGGGTCAGCCCGCTTCTCTCGGAGGCTTCGGATTGCTTCCCGGACAGTCCCGGGCCTGGTGTGCGGCGTAGCTGGGGGCGGCGGGGCTGATTCGGGGCTGCCTTGGGGAAGGGGGAGCGGGGCTCCGGGGAGGCCCCTGGCCGCTGTGAGATCCCAGGTGCAGCCCGGGAAAGGGGGGTGAAAGGGGCTCCAGTGGCTGCTTAGAGCTGAGAACTGGCCCTGGCTCATCTTTGGGGTTCCGGGGCCACGCCCCTTGAAAGAAAGGGGTGTGTGTATTGGGGGGGATGTGGACCGGGCCTCTGCTCCCTAAGCCAGGGCTTCAGCAGCTCACTGCTGCTCCACCTCTTTCCATGCCGGGACCGGTTCTCTGGGGCTGTGGTGGGGGGGTGGGGCTCAGTCTTTGCTCCTCGGGCCCTTGGGGAGCAAGCCCCAGGTCTTCCCCACTCCTTGCTGGTTTGGGGTGTGCAGGAGAGACCAGGTGCGGCACCAAGCAGCCAAGATTCTGCCCAGCCCTTGAGGAGCATCCAGTCTCACGCCAGAGGCAGATGAGAACACCAGTAATTCCCTTTCAGAGCCAGGATGCAAATCAGCCTGGGAGGGTGGCCGGGGAGGCCCAGAAAGGGCGTTTCAGGCAGAGGGGACCGTATAGGCGGAGGTCTGGCAGTGTCTGTGCGGCTGAGGTGTGTGTTTGGGGTGGGGGACAAATGAGGTGCTGTGGACAAAGCAGGCAGCCCTTTGCTGGGCTTCTGCACCCCCAGATTGTTGCCTCTATGTTCTGATCCCTCAGGAAGGTCCCCGTGTCTAGAGCCGCTGGCCAGGAGGGAAGGGCACCTCAGGGAAGGCCCGAGTGGTGGGCACTTTTTCTGAGTAAGACTCCAGTGCTTCCAGATCCTGGTCTCATAGGACTTGTCTGGTGGGAGAGCAGGATGGCTTGGGACCATTTCTTCCTAGGGCCTGTGTTGGGGGGGGAGGTGGGTGACAGTGCAGCTCTCTGCCCTGGTTGCTAATGGGGTACCTCTGGGCAGGATGGCTGTCCCATCCTGTCCCCCCTGTCCCCCCAAGCCCCAACCTGCCCAAGTCCCAGAATGATCCAGAGTGCAAAGGCGTGGAGATTGGGGCTCTTCCTCTGTGAAGAGGGCTCTGAGGGTCTTTGTTTCTGAGGATAAGGAGTGGTGGTGGCTGCCGGGCCCTGGAGAAGGAAAGGCGATGTTGCTCTCTCTACGCTCTGCTGGGCGGTCAAGCCCATCCCGTCCAGGAGTGGAGCCGGCTGTGCTGTGGCCCCATCTGCCTCTGTCCTGGCCTCTCTGTCCCTGGCCAACCCCTAGTTGGCACACCCAACACCAGTTTAGCTTCTCCCTTCCCAGTCTGGTTCAGATTGGGCCCCCCGGTACAGCCCACTGCCCATGCCAGGAAGCTGCAGTCATTCTCACTGCCCCTCTGCATGGTCCAGCAGGTTCCAGTCCCTAGCTTGGGCCCTTGCTTCTCTGCTCCTCCCCACCAGCTCCCAGTGTGCCTGGTTCTCTTAGGACAGGTGGAAAGGCCCCCTAGAGGAGCCTCCCCAGACCACAGTGGCCAGTTCTGCTCTCCTCCCAGATGTCCTCCCAGCATCTGTCAGTGCTCCTGTCCCCCAACCCAGCGTGGTCCTCCCCAGCACCCAGGCCTGGCTTTGGCACAAATGCATTTTTTCCGGGGCAGGCCGGACCTCTGTGGGCCATGAGCCCCAGCCGGTCAGCTGGCCATCCATGTTTCTGTAGGAGTGTGGGATTTCATCCTGTCCTGCTCGGTGACCTTGGGTCTGTCTAAGCCCTGGGCTCCATAACTCTAAGATAGGGGAAGTGACTGAAACGTCTTCACTGGCCTTTGTGAGATGGTGGGCACGAGGGACCCAGCCCTGGACTTGGGATCCCCCCTTCCCTGGCTGGCCATCCCGCTTGCTGTGGCAGTCCCTTGCCAGCAGCCACTGTTGGGGGAGAGAGGGAGTGGGCCCAGGGCCAGGCTGGAGTTTGGACAGTGGCTTCTCCAGCCGGGTCTCTCCTGTTTAATATAAAAAGTACGGCCCATAATTGCATTAAGACGTGTATAATTATCCCGGAGGAGGGGAGAGCCCAGCCCCTGGTAATTGCAGGCCTGCTTTGAACTGATAAACGGTGAGTGATTCATGTTTTCTTTGGAGTTCACATGCACTCAGCTTTCAGCCCAGGCCCTGCTGACACTGTGAGGAACCTGTTCTCTGGCTCCTGAGCTGGGGACAGGGATGGGGGGGGAGGGGCTGGGGACTCCTCTCCTGGCTGCCAGCATAGGTGGCTTGTGGCTCTTGGGGTGGTGTCTGGGCGGAGATCCTCAAGGAGAGGCAGATGACAGCCAGCCGGGAGGGTCCTGCAGGGCAGCACAACCGGGTCCTCTTGCTGTGGGATCCTAGCTAAAGCTCCTTGCTTCCCTGAGCCTCAGTGTCCCCACCTGAGCAGTGGGTGTGGGCCTTCACTCGGCAGAGGGTGGGTGGAGAGTGAGACAAGGTGACGGAGCAGGCCTTGCTCTGCCCAGGATCTATTCATTTACTCCTTTATTCACAAGTATTGGGCCCTGGAGTCGGCTTTGGGAGAATGCAGAGAGCCAGGCCCTGCTTCTGTGGAACTGCCATTCTTGTGGGGAGAGCACAGGTTTGGGAACAATAAGTAACAAAACCATTTGCAAGTCCTGTGCCCCAAATTAAAACGGGGTAAGAAGCTGAGAGGAAGAGACTGCCAGCTTCAGCTGGCAGGTCAGGGCAGGCAGCCGAGACCTGAGCAGGGCTGTGGGCAGGGAAGGGAAGAGCATCCCAGTAGAGGGAACAGCACGGCCAAAGGCCTGGCCAAGGGCAGAGGAGCGCTGTGCTACAGGGGCAGACGTGGGAGCCCAGAGACCCGTGGGCCCTGTCTGGCAGCCTGTTGCCCTGTGGCCAGCTCCCAGCCTGGACTTGGCAGAAGGCACCTGTCTTGTGGGCCTCCACCTCCCCCACCTGTAAAATGGGGCTGCCAGTCTATGTGAGGGACACTGGGAGCAGAGAGCGTGCACAGCCCTGGCTGGCGCCGGCCTGCGTCCCGATCCAGCATGGCTGTGGTCGGTCTCCAGCCCAGGGTGGGGCGAGGCCTCAGCATCTGGCAGCACCAGGGCAGGGCCACTCCTGACACCAAGAGGGTACTCCTGCTGATGGCCCCTTGTGGGCTTTTGGGCACGAGAGAGGAGCTCTTGTCATTCTTGTTTTATAGACGCAGAAACCAAGGCTGGGAAAGAGGAGTGACTCCCATCAGGGCCACCTGGCTACAGAGCCTCGATATAACCGAGCATCTGACTGCCCGCTGCTGGGCTGGGAGGAGACGAGACTTTTCCAGAGGAAGGGGGGATCCATGGCAGGATTTGGGGGCCGGTGACCTTGTGTGCGGTTCAGAAAAGTGGCCCAGGCTACTCTGTGGGGCCTGGACTGTTCTTGGGCATGGTGGGTGAGGCCAGGTGCTGTGGTTGTCCAGGTGGGAGAGGGGTAGGCAGTTCGGGGGAGACTTAGTGGGGGACGCTGCCCTTAGTGGAGAGTGTGACCCGGGAGGTGCAGGTGGGGATGCCGGGAGCCTGGTGTGGTGGTGAAAGATGCTGGGGGCCGATCTGACAGGAGGGGAGGGGCCGCGGGCAGGTAGAAGACAGCCTCTGGGCTTTTCATACTGGGGAGAGAGAACCACTGCTGGGGGCGCAGGTTTCAGGGAGCCCCCCCCCCCGGAGGGCTTTCTGTTTCCTCCGAGTTGGGGTGAGGGTGTGGAAGGGGAGCTGAGAGGCAGGCAGGAGGAGCCTGGGAGGGGGCAGTGCTGCAGCGACAGCATGGGGGGCCTGGTTGGCTGGGGATGGGGATAGTGGGTGGGAGGTGTACAAGGCTTGGCTTCTGGATCATTCTTTGGAATACAGGGCTCAAGGTCCAGAAAGGGGCTGGGCCAGGGTCAGCCAGCAAGTGGCCCCAGAGCCAAGATGAGCCAGACTGCCTCCCGGCCCCTCTGAGAATTGCTGCCTGTGTGGTGATGGGTCCGAGAATCTTCATCTGCTGGCAGGGTGGGAGGAGGGGGTTTGCCTGTGAGTAGGGCCCTGCAAGGGAGCACGTGTCCCCAGAGCCTTGGGCAGAGAGGTGGTCACTTACCCTAGGAGCTTGGAGCTGGGGGAGGGGGTTTGTTCCCTAGGCATGGGGAGGCTCTGAGTCAGGAGGTTACAGCCTCCAGGCTGGGGTGTTAGCTGGGCTCCCAGTCTGGACCCTGGACCTTCATCACCTGCCTCCCTGTTCCTGGGTCCGTTTCTCTCCTCTGCCTAGGAATGGCAGGCCCAGGCATTGTTGGCCGTCCCGTGCTGCCCATGGTGCTCACGGGCTTGGTCTTGGTGACCCCTGGTGTTCCTCTCCCTGCTTGCAGGTCCTCAGTTTGGGTAGGGGGTCCTCTGTCCACCTCGGGCTTCTCCTGGCAGTTAAGGCGTGCCCCTGGAGGTAGAGCATGGGATGTCCCAACACCGGCTGGGTAGTGCGCGGAGCTCGTGAGATGGCCATGTGCACTTGGGTGCGTGTGTGTGCCCTCCCACAACCAGGGGCTGTACCCACACGCACGCCCCCTCTCCCGCCCGTTCTCCTCCGCAGGGCTGAGGCTCCCGGCCCCATGATGCACGCCTCTGCAGGACCCGAGCGCCTCGGCCTGAGGCCCCGGCCCGCCATGCCACTGCCACGCCCGAGCCCGCGGGTGCTCCCGGGGCTGCTGCTGCTGCTGCTGCTGCTGCTGGGGGGCGCGGCGGGGGCACCCCGGGCGGGCGGGGGGCCGCAGCCTGCCTTCCGCACCTTCTCGGCCAGCGACTGGGGCCTGACCCACCTGGTGGTGCACGAGCAGACCGGCGAGGTGTACGTGGGCGCGGTGAACCGCATCTACAAGCTGTCAGGGAACCTGACGCTGCTGCGGGCCCACGTGACGGGGCCCGTGGAGGACAACGAGAAGTGCTACCCGCCCCCCAGCGTGCAGTCGTGCCCGCACGGCCTGGGCAGCACCGACAACGTCAACAAGCTGCTGCTCCTGGACTACGCCGCCAACCGCCTGCTGGCCTGTGGCAGCGCCTCCCAGGGCATCTGCCAGTTCCTGCGGCTGGACGACCTCTTCAAGCTGGGCGAGCCGCACCACCGCAAGGAGCACTACCTGTCCAGCGTGCGCGAGGCGGGCAGCATGGCCGGTGTCCTGATTGCCGGGCCGCCGGGCCAGGGCCAGGCCAAGCTCTTCGTGGGCACGCCCATCGACGGCAAGTCTGAGTACTTCCCCACGCTGTCCAGCCGCCGGCTCATGGCCAACGAGGAGGACGCCGACATGTTCGGCTTCGTGTACCAGGACGAGTTCGTGTCGTCACAGCTCAAGATCCCCTCGGACACGCTGTCCAAGTTCCCGGCATTCGACATCTACTACGTGTACAGCTTCCGCAGCGAGCAGTTCGTCTACTACCTCACCCTGCAGCTGGACACGCAGCTCACCTCGCCCGACGCCGCCGGCGAGCACTTCTTCACTTCCAAGATCGTGCGGCTGTGCGTGGACGACCCCAAGTTCTACTCCTATGTCGAGTTCCCCATCGGCTGCGAGCAGGCGGGTGTGGAGTACCGCCTGGTGCAGGACGCCTACCTGAGCCGGCCCGGCCGTGCCCTGGCCCGCCAGCTGGGCCTGGCAGAGGACGAGGACGTGCTGTTCACCGTGTTCGCGCAGGGCCAGAAGAACCGCGTGAAGCCCCCCAAGGAGTCTGTGCTGTGCCTGTTCACGCTCAGGGCCATCAAGGAGAAGATCAAGGAGCGCATCCAGTCCTGCTACCGTGGTGAGGGCAAGCTCTCGCTGCCCTGGCTGCTCAACAAGGAGCTGGGCTGCATCAACTCGGTGAGTAGGTGCCGTGTGGGCGCTGCCCCGGCCCCCCCCCCCCCCCCCCCCCGTGCTCAACACCCTGCGGCGCTCGCCCTGTGCCTGGGGCTACCACTGGGCGCCTCCTGGAGGGTCAGGGCTGCTCCTGGGGTGTCGGCCTGGGAGCCTGTGCCCATGCCCGCAGCCGTCCCGCTTTGAAGACGGTGACGGGCCCGTGTCCAGCAGTCCATGAGCCCCTGTAGGCAGCGGGCCTGGCACCGTACCAGGCGCTCACCACCCTGTCTTGTCTCCTTCTTACGGAGAGCTCACGGAGGCTCAGTGAGGTGAGGTGACTTGCCCAGCATCACATAGCCAGTAAGAGGCAGAGCTGGGCCAGACAGGGGGAGCGTGGGGCCCAGACCTATCTCCCCACTTAGTCCATTGTCGAGAAGCCCTGCTCATCCTTGCCCTGGGTGCCGGGCCGTGCACTTGCTCTCTGGGCCTGTGGCCTCAGCTGGTACCAGGTGATGGCACCAGCCCTGACACCGGGGCAGCCTGAGGGCCTGGGTGCTGGGTGCTGGGTGGCCGACAGCCACAGCTCTTGTCTCTAGGCCCGGAAGAAGCCAGCCTGGGGTCAGCTGCTTTTTGGGGAGCATCTTATGTATGCCCCCAAGCAGTAGGATCTGTTTTTCTGAGGAAGACTACAGGCTCAGAGAGGGTAAAGGACTTGTTCAGGGGCACCTTGAGGTGACCTGCCCAGGTGGGAGCCAGGCTTCGACCCCTCTGCTCTTGCTGCCCAGGACTACCTGGTTGGCCCAGGGAAAGCTTGGCCCGTCTGGCCTCAGTTGTCCCAGCTCTATCCTGGGAGTGACACTGGTTTGTCTTCAGGGCAGGGGGGCAGGGCAAGGGTCCCTTCACTCCTTCTCTGTCATGTCTACCGCTGGGTGGGGTGGGGCACCCATCAGGATGGGGCCGTCCTCTACTGTGAGGCCCGGGTGTGCCAGGCTGATGCGTTGTCCACCCTCCCTTGGCCTCTCAGGGAAGGCATATGATCTCTGCCGTACAGCTGGAGAAACTGAGGCCTGGAAGGACAGCCCCTCCAAGGTCACACTGGATGCTCTGCAGGCTCCGTGTGCATGGCTGCGGTCATTCCCTCCCCCTGGCTGGGTCCCAGTTACTGGGGCCACTCGGGGACCCTCAGCCCTGCTGCATCTCGGCGTCCTTTGCTCCGTCTACATTAGTGATCTCTTCCCTGCAAACCTCAGGCCCTGAGCCTGCTTCACGGGAGCTAGCTGGCCCCTTTTCCCCCGGAACCTGCCCTCCTCCAGGCCCTTTCTCCCTTCTCTGGAACCTCACGTATTGATTGTGTCTCGTCCCTTCAATTACCACTTCATAGCCCGCCCCTGCCTTTGCCTTTTAGGTGTGACCCCTGTTTCCTGTCTCGAATGAGCCCTCCCTGTACCCACAGCCCTCCGGTGGTTGGCCCCCTCCCTGTGCAGCCATCGTCCATGCTGTGGGCCTGGTCCGCAAGGTGGCTGCTCTCCTTCCTTGGTCTCCCCTAGGCTGCTTCCTTTCTGGCTCTCCCCCTCCCACCCACAGGTTGGGTGGGGGGCCCTTGCCCAGTGGCTGTGTGGGAGATGCCTCCCCCCGCTCTGGGCATGTGCACTGGGCCTCAGGGCCTTTGCAAGCGTTGGCTTCTCTGTCGAATGGGTCCAGGAATCCTCGATCCCCCACATCTGTCGGGGCCATGCTGGAGCCCAGCCCCTCTGAGGACCCTCTGTGAACCCCTGCCCCCTCCATGCCTACCCCCCAGTTAGCCGGGGCCACTGGCCGACCTGGCTGCAAGGCCTCCCGTCCGCAGGCAGAAGGCTCCCGGGGCTGGGCGCAGGGGCCCAGAGGCTCACCCTCTCCCTTCCCACAGCCACTGCAGATCGACGACGATTTCTGTGGGCAGGACTTCAACCAGCCTCTGGGGGGCACGGTCACGATTGAGGGCACGCCCCTGTTCGTGGACAAGGATGATGGCCTGACGGCTGTGGCTGCCTACGACTACCGGGGCCGCACCGTGGTGTTCGCCGGCACGCGCAGCGGCCGCATCCGCAAGGTCAGGCCCCGGGGCTGGGCGGATGGGGCGGGCGGAGCCCGGGGCGGACAGCATTGCCCGGAGACTGGGAGGCCCGGGTCCAGTGCCAAGCCTGGCCACCACGAGGGGCCTCAGTAGGCCCCCAGTCCCCTGTGCCTCCCTGTCTGTGCCCCTTCTCTGGGGCTGCCTCGGTGTTTGGCAGGTGTAAAGGCCCTGGCAGGGTGTCCGCGGCTCCGGGGCTGGGTCAGGGACGTAAGGGGTCTGGTCACCCTACCATCCCCAGGGGCCCTGGAGATGCTGTCGCTGATCTCTGAGGGCGCACAGTGACCTCCTAGGAAGGCTGCGCGGGGGTGGGGGCAGGGCACGCCTGTGCGGCCCCCATCCCCTTCGGGGGATCCAGTGTCTGCTGAGGCAGCACTCTGCCCTGGCGAGAGGCCCCCGCCCTGCACAGAGACAGCAAGGCCAAGGGCAGGGCAAGGGTAGCACCCCCCACCCCCACCTGCCACTGGCGGGTGCAAGGGGAGCACTGTGGCTCCAGAGACGTGAGGACTCCTTAGGGTGAGAGGTGGGGTGCTGTGGGGGCAGGGCCTGCGTGGTGGCTGCCTTCCGTCCCTCACTAGCAAGCATTGAGCTGCACAGGGCTGCCAGGGAGCAGCCACGGGAGGACTTCCCGGAGGGGGCCCTGAGGGCAGCTGCCTGTGGCTCAGTCCCAACTTGGTGGGTGGGTGGGACCAGACCAGGGTAGGGCTGGCCTGCTGGGGAGGAAGTTCCTGGGGTGACCATGGGGCGAGGGTGCCTGGGAGCCCCAGAGCCAGGCCAGGGGCGGGGCCTGGTAGATGAAATAACAGCTGTCCCCAGGCCGGGTGCTGACACAGCTCCCCGCCCAGCGTGTACCCGTGGGTGGGGGCTGGGCCCGGGGCCAGCAAGGGCCTTGCCTGCTCTCAGCTTCTGTGCTGGGTTGTGCGGGAGGGGGCTCTCCCTGTCTTTGCAGTGGTGGGTGCCCTGGCAATCATGTCCCACTGTTCCCTGGCTCTGTGACCACCTCAGCTTTCCCATCTGTGAAGCGAACCCGGATGTGTGGGCTGTAGGCTGGGGTGGTCCCCATGCTGACTGAAGGTCATCCCAGGATGGGGCACCCTGGGGTGCTGTGGGGTTCTGTCCAACTCAGGCACTCTGCTGGCCAGTGGGGGTGGGCAAGCCCCCGTGCCCTGAGCTGGTCCTCTGGTGTGGCCCACCTTTCCTTACCCTAGTGTGAGCGGTACTGTTGGCAGCCCGGGCGTAGGCTCTTTCCCTTCCCAGGGGTGGGCTCTCCACCCCAGGGGAGGGTACTTGGGGCTGGGAGAGCCGGGGAGAAGAACCACGGAACCCCCTGGGGAGGGGCTTATGTCAGATGGGGTGGGCCTGCCAGGGGCCAGAGCCTCCCCTGGGGCAGAGCTGCAGGGTGAAGGCTGCTTGGAGACACTCCGCAGGGCACCCCAGGCCTGGGGCTGGGAGTGACCCATTTGAAGGCTGGTGGGCTGGCAGGCAGCTGCTAAGGCGCTGTCTGGGCCCACAGGCCACCCTGTGAGGTTGGGAGAACGGGTCAGTCCAGCCCTGCCTCCCCCGCTGCCTCCCTGGCTCCAGCCTCACTCCCCTGCCCCAGGGCCACGGTCCGGGTGGGAGCTCTGTAAGTCTAGCTGGTCCTGCTCTCCTCCAGCTCTGCCCTAGGCCCACAGAGGGGAAACGGAGGCCCGTTGTGTGGAGTGGGAGCTGGGCTTAGGCCCATCTGTAAGGAAACCTCTGCTTGTCCCTCCCCCTCCAGCCCCTGCACCTACCTCCCAGAGCCCTGTCCTAGGCACTGGCTCCTTCCACCCCTGGACCCGTCTGGGCTGGGCACTGCAAGGGAGTGGATTGTGCCTTTCTGGGGCATGTGGGGGTGAGCCATGCCCAGGAGCTGATGGCCTGGTGGTGGGAGCGCGCCCTCATTGGGGAATTAGATGTATAATAGTTTTGAGGCTTTTCCATAGAGGCGGGCCTCGTCCCCTGGACCGGTCACCTGCACCCACCTGCTCAAGGCGGGGGCGCGGTTTCAGGAAGCTGTCACGTGGCTGTTCATGTTCTATGGCCAGTTGTTCGCACCCTAATCCCGTGCAAGTGGCTGAGATCAGGTGTGGTCTCAGCTCTCCCCCTCGCCAGCTCTGTGGTCCTGGAGCTGGCTGTCTAGCCTCTCTGAGCCTGTTTCCCCAAGCATAGTACAAAGAAGGATGAGAGGATGTGCCAGGAGGGCCCAGAGCCTGACGTGCACTTGGTCCCATTCAGGAGTGCAGTTAGCTCTCTGTTGTCGTCGTGCTTCTCCGAGTCCTCACAACAACTCTGTTGTCCATTTGACAGACGGGGAAACTGAGGCACATAATGGCAGCAGCATGTGCCCAGGCTTACTGGCTCCAGGGTCCTCGCTTATAACTGCAGACTCCCTCCTTGTCCTGTGGGTCCCTGGAGGGAAAGAAACAGGACTCCTATTTCAGTGTCCTTTCTCCGAGGAAGCCCGGAGTCCAGGAGCTCCTCACTGCCCACGCCTGCCCTGAGCTGCTAGCTTTCGGGGGTCTTTCTTCCCACTGCCCAGCACATCAGCTCCGACCAGGCCTGGCTCCATCCAGCTCCCATGGGTAGCACAGCTTTCCTGTTCTCTCTGCCTGCCCGTTTCCTAAGGACCCGTGGTGCCCTTGAACCCCACATCACACCCTGGGGCATGTCTGCAGTTGGAGGCCTGAAGCAGCGTAGGGGCTGGGGGCAGGGGTTTCAGTCCCACTCTGCTTGCCCCACCTCCATAACCTCCCCCAGCCCCCACACTAGGCCTCTAGCCTTGACCCACTGTGCAGGACGCCTGCTCCCTGCTGTGCATGGGGCCCAGCCTACAGCAGAATGTCCTCTCCTGCCTCGTCCTCACCCTCCCCGTGTGTCATCCTGACCCAGGCTGAGGGTGGGAGCAGCTCTGGCCCAGCCCAGTCCAGCGCTGTGTTCCCTTGCTGCCTCTCATCCTTTATCCTGGTCACGTGCTGGGTTCTGGGCCCTGGGGACCCCTGCCCACTGCTGACCCAGGGGCAGGCCTGCTGTGCTGACAGGCCCCTATCTTCCCCAGGCCTGGTTTTTCTTGAGCTTTAAGAAGTAACTGGTGAGCTCTAGGGACCCGTCTGGCCCTCTGCCAGTCCCCACCGAGAACGAGAACGTTGTGTAAAGTTGTAGCCAATTAATTTAAACCTGCCAACTTCAGCTGTTCAGGGCTGGCTGGGGGTGCTCCCCGACTCCCCTGGCCTTCCCTAGAGGCCCTGCCCGCCACCTGCCGCCCTCTCTGCCAACAGAGGCAGCCCATCCTCCTGGCCTGACCCCCCCCCCCGCCCCCCCCCCCCCACGTACCACCCCCCCCCCCCCCCCCGTGGCCACCAGGGACCCCTGGACCTTAGCAGGAGTTCCCACGGGTGGCCCCTGGTTTGAGCTCTTTTGAGTCCTCTCAGATACTCACAGTGGGTGTGGAGAGGACCTGTCCTGGACTCCTGCCAGTGGGTGCCCTCCCTGCCCCACCCTAGCCTGGAGGCCTCCTTGGACTCTCCCTTTCTGCAAAGCAGAGGTGGGGACAGTCCCTGCCCTCTGGGCCTGGTGAGGGACACCCCAGGCCAGCCTGGCCCTGGTACTGTGCCTGCTACAGGGCTCAGGGCTAGGCTGAGCAACACAGCCCTGTCTCTCTGGTGGCTGTGCCAGGGGGAAAGCGGGCCCCGTCTGCCTCAGCATCCGGTTTTTCAAGAGAATCTGGAAATCCATATTTTGTGTGAGATCTCTTACTGTTAAGCATTGGCAGCTAATGATACATTTTTAGAAAGCATTATGGGCCAACCCAAGGTTGCTGTGGGCTACCAGTTTATGACCATGGGGATCTGGGCTGTGGCATCACTGGCTTGCAGGATGCTGGGCCTTGGGGTAGGACCCAAGGGACAGCTAGCTGCCTAGCTGGGCTCTGGGGCTGGGCTGGGCTGTTTGGGAGTGTGGCTAGCAGGGAGGCCTGCCGTGGTGAAGCTCCTTCCTGGGGTGGGGGGCTTGGTTTTCATCCCTCCACATTGGGTGGACTGTGCCTCCTGGGGGCTGTTGGGAGGCCCAAGGGAGGTTGACATTCCTTCCTGCGTGGTGATCCTTGTATGGAGGAGAAACAGGGCCGTGGCCGCGACATCTGTGCCCTGGCGCTGGGGCCTGGCCGGGCCATGGTCCCTGTGTCCTCAGGCCTTGGCTGCGTCCGGGCCCTCGGAGCTACCTGCTCTTACCTGACCCTGTGGCATCCCAGCTGTGTGGTGGTGGCTGAGCACGTGCTGGGTGCTGCTCTGGGCCTGGGCTGCCAGGGACGGGGAGAGCTCTTACTCTCCACTGGCCCTCACGGCTCTAGAAGCTTCCCTTTGGACGATTTTCCCATTCCCCCCAGCACTCCCATTCCTCATAGGATGTCGAAATTCAGAGACCGGTAGTGTTTCCAAGACCTGTTGAGAGCGGCTGGTGGCCTCTTCTCAGGGTCCCTGCACCAGGGCCTCGTTGTCCTGGGCGAAAGCCTGCTCCATGCATCCAGCAGGGGTCCCTGCTCCGCGAGCCCAGGTCTGTGCGGGAGGTGGGCTGGGGAGCCCCTGTGGGGCTGGGGCAAGATAGGGGCCTTGAGAGAGATGCTGGGCAGGACCAGGCCCCTTGCCCCCCGACCCCTGAGCCAAGGAGTGTCACCACCTCCCATTTTACTGTCCATGGTCCCGTGGATTTGCATCTTGTGTATGTGTCGGGGGGAGGGGGGATGCCCTTGACTCCTAGTGACCTGCTCTCTAGAGACCCGCAGAGGCTCCGAGGGGCAGCCTGCACCATGGGTGGTTGTGTGTCTGCAGACGTTCTCGTCACGCTGAGCCGTGGCCCCTGAGCACGGCAGGGGTGGGGGCAGCGGGGTCCCCAGCATCCTGCATGCAGCTGGTGTATGACCGACGTCCATTCTGAAATGGGCCGTGCCCACAGGACACTACACAGCTGTGGCCGTGCAGCCCGGGGCCTGTCACATAGTGTGCAGCAGGCCCCCTGGCCCCTGGGAGGCCCCCCTCCCCTAAGGATCACTTCAGTGGGTGACGTCCATCTCCAGGGCTGTTTTGCCGGGTGGGGGCCTTTCGTGGGGCATGCAGCATGTCGTCTGTGTCTTTCTTTCTCATTGCTATTTGTGAGGCTCGGCCCTGCTGCGGTGGGCAGCTGGTCATGATGACGGTGTGTGTCGCAGACATGCATGCGCGGCGTCCTTCCGCTGTGGGCAGGTGCGGCCGTGCTTCCCGCGGGTCTGTGGTGGGCGGGGCTGCCACGCGCGTGCTGTGCACACTTCCGGTGCGCGCAGGGCTGTGTTTCTGCTGGCTTTCTCCCTGGGAGGGGGGCGGCTGGGCCCCTCTGACCTTTCTGTCCTGAATCTCGAGGGCTGCCTGTGTTGCCATCTCCAGGATCGAGTGTGGTCGCACCTGGCAGAGTGGTTGATCCGCATCCGGCCGTGTTTATGGCAGGCTACTGGGCGCTGGTGGGGTTCCGACCCCGAGAGAGTTGTTGGTGGAGAGCGGAGGGGTCCGTGCTGCCTGCTTCCTGTGTATCTTAGTTGCCGTGCCTGAGGGGCCCCGTGGGTGCACTACCCCTGCCTGCCAAAGACTTGGTCCCTGGAACCTGTGGGTGGTATCGCGTGGTGTCTCAGGGATGTCCGGGTGTCCTACAGAGGACTTGTTACACTTTTTCTGGTTCTCCTGGGCATGGCTGGCCGTGGTAGGTGGTGCCAGAAGGGCACAGGGACGTCTCATTCCCCCATGGGTCTGTCTGTTGACATCCCAGCCCTTTGTCCCAGAGCCATGCCACACGAGCATTGCTTCTTCGCATCCGATGGCAGCCAGCGGTGGCCCGGAGGCAGGCATGGAGGGTCCCGCCTCCCTGCGGGGTCTGGCTCATCAGGCCTTAGCCCGAGCAGGGGCACCTAGGCAACTTGAACAAGAATGATGCTGTCAGGTGCGGGCTGGCAGTGGGCCGCCCTGTGGCCAGTCCCGTGTATGCCTAGGTTTGGGGGTGGCCTCCTGAGGGCCCAAGATTATTGTCCGCAATGCATAGTTCCCCTCCCCATGGGCAGACAGGACCCCGACCTCCAGGACCCGCCCTCTCGGGGGTCAGGGTGTGAGAGCTCCTGGCATCACAGCAAGATGGGTACAGAGACTAGAACAGAACAGCCCAGCTGGGGAGTCTGCCAGGAAGGGCTTTGTGGAAGGAAGGAACAGCAGGGCCAAAGCTCAGAGGCGCTCTCGTGCTTACTGAGGTAGCAGAAGCTGCCTGTACTGCACTGACCACCCCTTATCCTGCGGTGGACACGCCTGTGGTGGACTGTTCACTGGTGACCCGGTGGTGTTCAGCATCGTGGGGGCAGGATTCTGGGAGAAGCTGCAGAGGTCTGGCCTGGCTAGGGGCAGGGAGCCAGAGGACTGTGGTGGCTTCAGGAAAGTCAAAGGGGCTTACATCTACCTGCTCACGTTGGGGACCGAGCGGGTGGGAGTCGCATGGCTGACATGGGTCATGGATGGGAAGGTGGGCAGTGGATGCTTCTTGGGTTTGAGACAAGGGCATCAGCTGGATGGTCACTGCTGCCCGCCACAGGGTCTGGCCCGGGGCTTGTTAAGTCTCAGGCTGTAGTGGGCTCTCTGGCCACGTCCCCGCTGAGGACAGTCCCGGTCAGAGACGTGTGAGGGAAGGCTGTGCGATCTGTGTTGCCTTGTGCCCAGCTTTGTGTGGCCTTCACGGCAGTGAGGCAGATCCCCCGTCCATGCCCAGCTCCCCACGGCAACATCTAGCCTTGGGGGCCCAGTTTCCAAGCAGCTTCCAAACAGTCTTCCCTCCCCTACTATTGGAACCCTGAGCTTCTGAACTCTCACACAGCCCTGTGACATGGATTTCTATTGGCAGAGGGGGGGACCGAAGGTCAAGGAGGACCATTGTTTATGTTGGTTGGTGTCTGCTTTTCTCTGTGTTGAGGGCTACGCTTGGAAAAGACAAGATTCCTGGGACCCTCCCCCCCAATCTCGCCAGGTGTGTTTGGCCCAATTACAGCCATTGGGCCTCCTGCAAATTATGTTTTAATTACCCAAGTACTGCCAAGAGGAAATTGTTAATTGCTTTTCCAGTATCAAATTCCTCCTGGCCTTTCTGAGAACGGTCCCAGGAAGGGGCCTGGAACCTGCCCCCAGCCAGAGGAGGGGGAAATCCTGTGGCAGCTTGTGAGGGGGTGAGGAGGGACCCAGGAGCTGGGTTCACCAGGGCCTCAGCCACAGGCCCCTGACCAGGAAGGAGAGGAGAGGATGGGCTCCTTCAAGGAGAGAGTGAAAGAGGCTCCTGCCCCTCACGCAGCTCCTCCCAGTACAGCTTTGCTGCCTAGGGGGCTGGGAACAGGCTTGGCAGCTGTACGTACTGGAGGAGGGAACCCCCCCCCCCGGGGTCCCAGCCCCGTAGCCGGCTTCAGCCTCTTGCACCACTTCGGGTCCTGTCCTCCTGCTGTCAGTGAACCCCCATTCCACAGATAGGGACATGAGGGCTGTTATCTTGGGGTGCGCAGTGGAGGGAACTCTCTCCCCACCCTGGCCAGGGCCAAGCTGAGCAGCCCCCTGCCTCTGGGCGGCTAGGGCGCGTGCCGGCCTTGGCAAGCAGCCTGCATGGCCCAGACATCCTCCCGGTGCCCCTGCCCGCCCTCAGCCCAGAGAATGGGCTCTTTGTTGGCTCTGGGCTGGACGGACAGCTGACCTGGCCGGGCCGCAGCAGTTGGCGAGAGCCACGCGGTGATGGGTGCGGGGGCAGCCGGCTGGGTGCCTCCCCTTGGCCCTGCACAGGCCTCTCTTTGCAGGACCACCCCCCCCCCCCCGGTGTGTCCTGGGTCCCCAGGACCTGCTGGCCTGGGGTGAAGGGATGAACCTGCTCCCTGGCCTATCTGTGGGCAGGGGCAGGTGGTGCCTCATGGTGGTGGTAGGTGTGTGGACCACAGCGTTTGGGCCCTGGCACCAAGAGTTTGCTGGGGGCGCTGACAGCTCAGAATGCAGGGGACTCCCTCATGTGCAGAGGGGCAGGGAAAACCCCCGGGTTGGAGAAGTGGGTGGAGCCGGAGGGCTGGGGCAGAGGCTGGGTGGGGGTGGCTGTTTCCCTCTGGGTCAGAGCCAGGGGTGGGTGGGTGCCTGGGCCTGGTGCAGCCCAGCAGGCATGTCCTGGGAGACTGGACACCTCCACTGCAGCCATCTGGGCAGGGGGGGGAGGGGTCCTTTCTCGGCAGGTGTTGGGAAGGGCACCACAGCAGAGGGACAGATCTGGGTTTGAGTCCCGAGGTTTCTCTGTGGTGTGATGGGGGAGGGGAGGTGGTCGTGGCTAGCTGTGGAAAGTTCTCGTGGTCTTTGGGACAAGGTTTGCAGAGCACAGAGGTGACAGCTGGAGGTGGGAGGGCAGATACCAGGGGATGCCGGAAGTCTCCTGCGTGCTCTGTAAGCCCAGCTGCCCCAGGGTGGGCCATCCCCAGGTGGGTGGCCCTTGACCGGACAGCTGTGCGCCGGCGAGTGGCGGCGGCGCGTGTGCTGCTGGCGGCATGTGTCCCGCCATCCTGCCAGCCGCCTGGCTCTGTGCCCGCCCTGCACGCCCCTTCTCCCTGGAATGCCATCCTGGCGGCGTGCCGCGTCCCTCCCACTTTGGGAGCAGACTCTGCGTCCGCAGGTGCAGGTGGCAGCCCAGGGCCCTGGGTTCCTCTGGCAGGTCCTCGCAAGTCTCAGTTTACCTGTCTGTGCGACACAGGCCCTGCAGCCCGAAAACCAGCTGGGAGCTAGTAGGCGTATCCTGAGTACTAGCCCTCCGCGGGTTGGACACCTTCCACCCCATCTGACAGTCACATGTGTGCACGCAGGAGCCCTGCTGAGCCTGGACCGTGGCTGCTCAGTGCACAGCATGGGGCCTGTCATCCACATCACCTCCACCCACTGGCCTGCTGGCCCTGCCTCCCTGACACCCCCACCCACTCTGTGCCCTCCAGAAATGCCCTGTCTCCTTGGGGCCTGCCTATGCGTGTGTAAGGGCCAGGGCTGCCCAGGGCCAGGCAGGTGGGTGGACAGATGGATGCATGGTGGACAGACAGCTGGACGTGCCTGCTCCCCACCACAGCTGTTGGGGGCCACCTGTTGGAGTCGGCACGCTGCCGGCCTGGGGGCGGGGCATTTCAGAGTCTGCGTCTGGCCTGCCTCCCCTCCTGCTTTCCCCAGGACCCTGGGGAGAGGATCTGCTCTCTGCCTGCCCCCTTCCGTGCCTCAGAGCTAGTATGCCCCCTGGATGCGCCCTTCCCTAGAATATCTCCCTTGGGCCCTCCGGGGTTGTGGGTGGCCCTTGATGTGGTATCCACGGCCCAGCCCGTGCCCTCAGCCCTCAGCAGGGAGGCGGAAGGCAGGCCTGGCTGAGGGGGGTGGTCAGATTGAGTACCACATGACCCCTGGTGGTCAGGGTGGGAGAGTCTGGGGCCCCTCAAGTGTCCCTGTTGAGCAGACACTTCCTGAGCGCCCCGTGCGTGCAAGGGGCTGAGGTCTGGTCAGGCCTGGCTGTCAAGGCCTCGGGGGCAAAAGTCCCAGGTATCTGGTTGTGAGGGGCTATGTTGGGGCACTGGGGGAGGGGGTCTGGTCCTGCGAGGGCTGGGGTTGGGCCTGGGCTTCTAGGCGACTGCTAGAGGCACCCGCAGGCGGGGGGCATGGGCGTAGGGCAGAGCTCTGGGAGAAATCCAGAGTCCTGATTTGAATCAGTTGAGTTGAGACTGGGTCTGGAGATTTGGGTCCCGCTGGTGTCCTGGCCTGCACCCTGGCCCTGCCCTGCCCTCCTGACCTTCTTGTCCCCTGCTTCCTGGCCATAGTCCAGGCTAGCCTTGCCAGGCCTGGTGGGTGGCTCCTGGGGTTTGGGGATTGCCTTGGGGCTCAGCCACCCTGTGTCCCCTCTTCTTGGCTCACTGGCTAGGTCCTTATTTAATTTTCAGAGTAGCTCTGGTGTGGGGAGTGGTTTCTGTCATCTCCATTTCACAGCTAGGGAAACTGAGGCAGAGAGCAGGTCAGTGCCGCACCTCGGTTGCACAGCTGGGGTTGTCTGAGCCGGGGCTTGGGCCCAGGCAGCGTGGGTCCAGAGGCTGTACCCCTGGCCTCGCTGACCTCTCCCGTGGCTGATATTGGCCTGGCCTGCCAGCTTGAGGAGCTGACTGAGGGCCCCCTGCGAGCAACAGCTGCCCTCTGGCTGCTCAGCCCAGCAGGGCAGGATTTCTGTGGAGCTGGCTGGGTACAGGTCGGGGTCCTGTGCACACCCACCTGCGGGGGCGCTGAGCCTGGGCTGCTGTGGCCCCTCACCTGGCACCCCTTCTTCTGTAGGCCGTGGGCCCAAGCCACTTGGGCAGCTCCAGGCCCAGCCCGTGGCTGCCTCCCCCTGCCCGGCTCAGGGCTCCGCTCTTCCGGGTCTGGTTTGACTTAAGCCTGGCTGCCCGGCCGGGAGGCAGCTGAGCGGATGTGGGGGGTGGCCTCGGGCTCTCAGGAATGCGGCCCTCCCCCTCTCCTGCGGCCGGCAGCCTCTGGCCCAGAGACACAGCGCCCCACCCTGGCTGGCCGCCCTTGCTGCCTCGTGGCCCACCCCAGCCAGTGAGACCTGCCCCGTCCTGTCAGTGTGGGGGCGCAAAGGAGGGGTGCTGGGCCGAGCCCGGCCTGAGCCCTGGCCCCACGTGGATGGGGAGAGGTGGGACCGGCCCCTGGGTTACAGCCGGTGAGGGTGGGCCTGACTGAGCAGGGCCCCGCTACCTTGTGCCCCGGGAGCTTGCCCAGGACTGGCTGAGCTGGGCAGACGCCGCCCCATGAGTCCCATCTCTGGAAAGCCCCCTGGGTCTCTCTGTTAATTAAATACATTTGTTTGGTAAAAGCAACTAAAAATACTTGCAGCATTGCAAGCTGCAGAGAAGAGCTGGCTAATTAACGCCCGGTTTGTTTGGGATCTGGAATATATTTCCATGCCGATGAGACGCCTGCCCTCCTGCCTTCTTGCGGGGGTGTACCCCACTCCAGGACCTTGGCTTGGCCCTTCACTCCCATGCTGCTTCCCTGCCCCAGAGTCTCCCGGTTTCACTTCTCAGCCATGCTGGACGTCTCCCTTTCCCCGAAGGCCCCTGCTGCCTCATCATTCCTTCCCAACCTCTGCATAAATATCCCTTCCTCTGGGGCACCCAGCCTGGCCCCAGGGAAGGTGGGGCACCTGCCAGGGGCTCCCGCCGCCTTTGTGCTGGGTTTGGCTGTACAGCGGGTGATGGGTGGTGGTTCTTGTGGTCGTCCCCATGGCCTCTGTTGACTGGTGAAGGGGCTAAGTCAGGACCCACCTAGTGGGCCACAGTTTGTCCTACGCAACCTCCTTGTGGTGGGTGGAGGCCTCGGCCTTGTTCTTGCTAGGCTGGGGAGCGTCAGCCAGGGGAGGGGCTCCAGACCCCTGCCCTTAAGTAGGTGTGGGGCTGGGGCAGAAAGGCATTGGCACAGCCCACTTAGGCCCCTCGCTGCCACAGATCCTGGTGGACCTGGCAAACCCCGGCGGCCGGCCGGCCCTGGCCTATGAGAGTGTGGTGGCCCAAGAGAGCAGCCCCATCCTGCGTGACCTGGTCCTCAGCCCCGACCGCCAGTATCTCTATGCTATGACGGAGAAGCAGGTGGGTGACCCACTGCTGGACACGTGGGGTGGGTTTGGGGGGTGGGATGCTACCCTCAGGAAGCTGGGCATGGCTGTCATTGGTCCAGTCTGTCCATACTGGCTCCAGATTTTCCCTGGTCAGACTTGGAATTCCCACCCCCTCCCTGAACAGTTGCATGTTCTCAGGAATAGATACTTGAGTAAATTTTATCAGAGTGTTGATGTCATTCGAGGGCTGAGAGTATACATCTGGGGCCCTGAGTTCTTGGGCTGAGGCCCTGCACGGCCCTGGCCCCATCTGCCCAATGGCGGCTTCAGGCAGCTGTCTCCATGGGGTTGGTGCCTGGCCTGGCCCCCCTCGTCAAGGCCATCCATTTGTGTTCCTGGCCTACCTGCTTGGAGCCAGCCTCTTCCCTTCTCAAGCTGGTGACCCCATGATAGCCAAGAACGCGGGGCAGGTGGGGCAGGCCAGGATGGGCTTGGGGAGGCCAGGCCTCCCTTCTAGGCCAGCTGTTGTTTCTCCTCTGCCCCTCTCCCAGCCGTCAGGTTATTCCACCTCTCAGGGGATCTCAGGGCCAAGCAGGCGAGGTCAGGGTAAGCAGGGC
Organism: Phoca vitulina; assembly: GCF_004348235.1. Classification (NCBI taxonomy): domain Eukaryota; kingdom Metazoa; phylum Chordata; class Mammalia; order Carnivora; family Phocidae; genus Phoca; species Phoca vitulina. The sequence goes on along the minus strand of NW_022589716.1, from coordinate 47,071,711 downwards.
CCAGCCTGCCTCTGTGCTTAGGATTGGGGCTGATGAGCCCATGTTCCCGTGGGGAACTCAGAGTCCAGACAGATGGAAGAGTGACTCTGGCTGGAGCTGTCAGTTCTCCTCTGGGTAGCTCCCCTGCACCAGCTTACTGCCTCCTGGCCACTGCTTCCCAGGGGAGAGACCCGGCCTGTTTGGCCTGACGTGGCCAAGTCAGGGTCACAGGACCATGCTGGAGAAAGGCCCGAGATGGGGGCTCCCCTCATGTATGGGAACAGGACTGGGTTCAGGGGACACACGGTGGCAGTGGGGAGGTGAGGCTGGCCGGGGTCTCTGGAATGGGCCTTGTGGGGGCCTGATGCTGAGGTGCCCATCCTGCCAGGTGACTCGGGTGCCTGTGGAGAGCTGTGTGCAGTATGCGTCATGTGAGCTGTGCCTGGGGTCACGGGACCCCCACTGCGGCTGGTGCGTCCTGCACAGCATGTGAGTCTGGGTGGGGTGCAGGGTGGGCCGGAGGGCCCTGGCAGTCTTGGACCTGAGAGAGCCCCACGTGGCCGCCCTGTGCACGTTGGGCAGTCACAGCTCCCCTTGGAGCACCTCCGGGTCTCCCCTGGATGAGGTGCTCCGCGTTTGGCAGTTGCCCAGGACTGGCTAAGTGATGGCCTGCCCACCTTCACCCCGGTAAAGACGGGGTACAGGGTAAAGCTGCTGGGCTCCCCCAAGTGCGGGTGACAACCCCGCTGAGCAGGGGCTGGTGGGCTCGGGTTGTCCCCCTGGCCGCCTCCCCCACGCCCAGCCGCAGCGCCCTCCGCCCGCAGCTGCTCCCGGCAGGACGCCTGCGAGCGGGCTGACGAGCCCCAGCGCTTCGCCTCGGACCTGCTGCAGTGTGTGCAGCTGACGGTGCAGCCTCGCAATGTGTCGGTCACCATGTCTCAGGTCCCGGTGAGCACGGCTGCCCGGGGGCGGGGGCAGGTGATCGGCCCGGCGCGGGGGGGTGCCTGCTCACCTCCTGCCTTGGGGACCCCAGCTTGTGCTGCAGGCCTGGAACGTGCCCGACCTCTCGGCCGGCGTCAACTGCTCCTTCGAGGACTTTACCGAGTCTGAGAGCATCCTGGAGGACGGTCGGATCCACTGCCGCTCACCCTCCGCGCGGGAGGTGGCACCCATCACGCGAGGCCAGGGTGAGTCCCGCCATGGGCTGGGGCCGGGGCAGCCCCTGGAGCCATCCTGTTGGTCAGGGAAGGGGCGTCACACGTTTCCTGTGGGGTGGCAGGGGAAGGAGCAGATGCCTGCCCTGGGGGCGGGGACCGCAGGTGCCTGCCCAGAGTGCTTAGAGGCCCGTGGGGTCTGAGGGGCACGGGTACGGCGAGGGGCTGTGCACGTGGTGGCAGGGAAGGTCCTTGGCGAGGCCCGTCCCTGCTCTTGGCTGGCAGTCCTGGGTTCTGTGGCCCCGGGTGGCCCTGGTGACTTGGGCCCGTGCTGCTTTTTCAGGAGACCAGCGGGTGGTCAAGCTTTACCTGAAGTCCAAGGAGACGGGCAAGAAGTTCGCGTCTGTGGACTTTGTCTTCTACAACTGCAGTGTCCACCAGTCGTGAGTGTCCTGGCCCTCCTGCCCCGACACTCGCAGCAGGACAGGGTGTGGCGCTGTGTGGCCTCGTGCTCAGAGCGGGAGGGGAGGCCTGTGTAAGAACCGCTCCCCAGCAGACGGGCCAGGCGGAGAGAAGCCCGGGCTGGGGCTGTCAGGGCAGGCTAAGGGAGTGAGGGGCACGATTCAAACGAGGAGAGTCTCCCCAGCCTCCCACAAGCTGCCGAGGTGTGGGCAGTGGCCTGCGGGCCCCAGAGTGAGGCAGGGAGCTCTGAGGGAAGCTGCTTTGTCACCGGAGTGGGAGATGGCCAAGCCGTGGGCCAGGGCGGGCCGCTCAGGACAGGTACCTGCCGCCCAGGGACAGAGAGCAGTGCAGGTCCTCTCTGGTGGTGGAGGGGGGCGCTGGGGGCAGAGAGAGCTGGGGGCCGGAGCTGTCCCTGCCACTGCCCTGGTGTGCTTGTCTTGGGGCCTCAGAGGAAGAACGGGGGAAGCCGGGGACCTGCTGTGTGTCCCGCCCTAAGCTGGGGCCCTGTGCCTGGCCCCAAGCCTGACCTGGAGGGGACCCCGGCTGGAAGGCCAGCAAGGGGTGTGGGGGGCGGTGGGGAGGCCCACACAGGCGGTATGGTCCAGCTGCAGAGCTGAAGGCAGCTGGTTTTCAGCTGTGCCTTCGTTGGTTGACCTGCAGACTGCCTCTGTCCTGGCTCTTTGTGGTGCCCACGGAGGGCCGGGGTGTCGGTATTAGCCGGCTTCACCGCTCTGCCCAGGGCGGGCTGGGGTTTTTGGAGCAGGGGGCAGCTCTTCAGAGCCGGAGGGGACGGAAGGTCTCTGGAGAAGCAGGGTGGCCGGCAGGCTGGGAGGTCCTTGCGAAGTCAGAGGTGGTTTTCTGCAGGGGAAGTGGGGGCCGCGGGCACTGGAGAGAGGCGACAGGGTGCCAGCCACAGGAGGTTGCACAGGCCAGAGCGCAGCAAAGGCCCTGTTCAGGCCCTGGGGACATGGGGGAGTGAACGGCCAAGCCACTGAGCTTGAATTCTGGTCGGGAGGCGGCTGTGTGCAGCCGCTCTGCGGGGCCCTGCAGCGATGGCTTGCCTCCTAAGTGGAAGCCGAAGTTCACTGAGATCAGAACTTGAAATGCAGTTCCACGTCCGCGCCGACACACCGCCCAGCACTAATTGTCACGTGTGGCTTGGCGTGGCCAGTGGACACCATAGGTTTTAGACGTTTGTTATTGGGAGGGTTCGATCAGCGGACACTGGTGTGGGCCGTCAGGTGTTCGGGGTCTGGAAGAAAGGCAGTGAGGAGGGAGGGAAGCACCGGGCAGGCCCCTCTGAGCAGGCAGAGCAGCAGCCAGCGCAAAGGCCTTGCCGTGGCACTGTCCTCCGCGGCGGAAGAACTAGCAGGGAGCTAGCGCGGCCCCGGGTGGCCACGGGGTGCAGGCACAGGCGGCCCCCGTTTGACCACTCTGCCCTCTCCCTGCAGCTGCCTGTCCTGTGTCAACGGCTCCTTCCCCTGCCACTGGTGCAAGTACCGGCACGTGTGCACCCACGACGCCGCCGACTGCGCCTTTCTAGAGGGCCGCGTCAACATGTCTGAGGTACGGCCGTCCCGGAGCGCTCGGGCTGCCGAGCTGCAGCAGCACCGAGAGCTCCCACGGGTGGCTGGGATGCTGACCTAATGGCCTGTGCTGTGAGGGACGTCCTCCGAGGCCGTGTGGAGCTGAGGCCAGCCAGTGGTGTTTGCTGGTGGTCACGGGATCTGCTCTGTAGCCCTCAGGGAAGGCCTCAGACCGGGGCCTCTCGTTGGGGGCTGTAGACCAGAGGGACGCGTGAGGGATGATGCGGTGGGGGGGTGGGGGGCTGTCCACCCCGTATGCTGGGAGCCTGGAGCCTGGGGTGTCTGGCTGGGCCGGCGTGGGAGTCCCGGTGCCCAGCATCGTGCAGATGAGGGAACCCTCCGACTGATTGGCAGGGCGGCTGGTGGGTTCTTGGAATCATTTGAGGGTACTCCGTAGTAATTGATAGTAATTAGGTAGTAATTATTTTAGAGCTTGGGCAAGGCGCTGACTTTATTTATGAACAGCCAGGCTACCGTTCCTAGAACCCGAGGCTCTTAGAACCAGGACAGGCCGACCGGGGCACCTGCCAGGCAGGGAGTGGGGATGCAGGGTTCCCCATGTACAGCCTGAGGGTCCAGAGCCTGGCCTGGAAGCCAGGGCCCTTGCTTTTGCAGTGGACAGCAGGCCTGTTGGTTGGACAGGGCAGGAGGGTGTGGGTCCTGCTGGCTATGGGGTGTGGGGGAAGCCGAGGACATGCAGCCTGCCTCGGGCTGTTCCTCACAGAGCCTCCCCTGGCCAGCCTCCACCGTTCCCTCTGGACCTTTGTCCACTCCCTGATGTAACATCGCACATCAGGGGACAAGAGAGCAGTCGGGGGCAGACCAGGGGTAGGCAGGGACCTTGGGTGTTTGGGTGGGGGGTGGTGTCTGTGTGAGCAGGTGGTGTGAGAGCCAGGGTGTGGGGACGGACAGTGGGCTTCCCCGGGAGTGTGGCTCACAGGAGGACCTGCCAAAGGTGTCGTGAGGGTGGGCAGGGGCCCTGGGGCAGCAGGAAGCTGCTTAGCGACCCCAGGATCTGGGGACCTCAGGGAGGGCTGTTGTGGGCCTCAGTGGGGCAGCATGGGAAGACCCTCCTCGGAGTTTGCACGTTCAGGGCTGGGCTGCAGGTGGTCCTGGGGTCCAGAGAGGTCACTTGGGGAAGGGACCCATCCCACGGATCTGCTTTCTTCAGCTGTAGTCCCAGGTTTTAATGGGGACTTTACTAAGGAGTGTGACACAGGCCCAAACTTGACCAGTCCCATTGCTCAGAAGGCCTTGACTCCTCACCCTCAGGTTCCCTTCTTTCCATCTCTGGTTTTGGTTTGGATCTTGTGGGGTGGCCCCTGAGCAGCTTGGTGCCAAGGCATAGCCTCAGCCAGACTCCAGCCTGATGCGGGTGCAGAGGCCCCACCCTGAGAGAGACCGGGGCCTCCTGGGCAGCAGAGATGGTATCTGTAGAGGGAGGTATGAGGCTGGGGGGTGAGAGGAGCCAAGTCCTGGTGGCCAGAAAGAGCCAGGGCTGCTGGGGGTCCAGGAGGGGCAGCCAGGGGCTGGGGAGGCAGCAGGAGGATCCCCGGGCTTGGGGGCTAGCCGGGGCACCTCTTCAAAGGCCAGGGAAGCGCTGGTGTAGGTGTGAGCCCCTGAACGTGTGGAAGGTGGCCCTACGTACATGTCTCCTCATCACCCGCCTCTCCCCGGTGGGAGCATCCCTGCAGACCCAGCAGCTAGCGGTCAGCCTGCCCGGCTGTGCCCTGCCACAGCCTGGGCTCCCTCCTCAGGCCCCCACAACCTCGGTAGAGCCAGCCTGGGCCCAGGCCCGCCTGGGGAGCTGCCGCAGGGTTTAGGGATTACGGCCTGTTTTCAGCATCTCTATTTAAAGCCCAGCTTAGCGTAGTTCCCGCGGGGCCTTCTCCTCCCGCCACTGCTGCGGGGCCGTGCTGCAAGGGAGCTGGGCCGTTGCATCAGTCATTGTTGCCGAGAGGCTGGCCCTGGGGGCCCGGGCTGTTTTCCTGCCCAGCTCTGGCTATTTTTACATGCTCCCTGGGCCCCCAGCTGAGAGCTCCCAGCCCCAGCACCCCTCGTGGCTGCTTCTGCCTCAAGGGCCTTTTCAGCTGTGGGCCAGATGGGGTCCCCTCAGTGGCCGAACGGCGGGGTCCTAGAGTGCCGGGAGGGCACTTGGGTGCACAGGGGAGAGGCCACAGCCCTGCAGGTGCAGAATCCAGGCCTCCCACCTCCAGCCCAGCTGGCTCTTTCTGAGGTCGTCAGTCGGCCAGTGTGTGAAACGAGCACAATGATGCTCGAAGGCTCTGTGCACAGACAGGGGTCGGGGCCACGGGGAGGGTGCACTGTGCTCGTGGCGCCCAGCCCTTCAGCCGAAGCCTTGTCGCCCCCAGGACTGTCCGCAGATCCTGCCCTCCACCCAGATCTACGTGCCGGTGGGCGTGGTGAAGCCCATCACCCTGGCCGCCCGCAACTTGCCGCAGCCACAGTCGGGCCAGCGCGGGTACGAGTGCCTCTTCCACATCCCAGGGAGCCCGGCGCGTGTCACTGCCCTGCGCTTCAACAGCTCCAGCCTGCAGTGCCAGAACTCCTCGGTGAGGTGGCGGGGGGTGGTGCTGGGCATCCCATGTCTGGTCACCCTCGTGGCTCTTAGCACAGAGACAGCACACGGGCAGGTGTGCCCGGGACGGCTCAGAAGGCACCCTCGGCTGGGCCGGGGTGTGTGGGTGAGACGGCCGCAGGGGTGACACGCCGAGAGCCACCCAGACGTCTGGCAGGAGCACATTGTAGACGGGGGAAAGGGTGACTTACTTAGACAGATGGGGTGGGATATGGCGAGGAGGCCAGGCTGGTGTGCGGGACGCCCAGGGGCCAGCCTTGCCCGTCCTTCCGGGAAGGCCAAAGTCAGGGCCACAGGGCCCAGGCACTCAGCTCCTTTTCTGCATCTGGCGGCCAGACCCAGAAACTGTTCACTGGGTGAACAGTGGCGTGGTGCACCGTAGCCGGGGGTGTTGCCCAAGGGCCGGGGAGCAGTCATGTTTGGAGTGTGGAATCTGATAGGGTAACAGTTCCAAAGCCTTTAGTCAAGTCCAGTGAGTTCAGTGATGGCGATCTTACAGACCCACATCCTTTGCTGGCGGGTGCGGGGAGTGGTGTCGAGCTGTTGGTCCTAAGACTGGCCTCGAGCTCTCCCCGGCGGGCTCTGTGGCAGCTGACAGGCCTTGGTTTCCCCACTGTTCCAGAAGAGAGTCCTCAGGAGAGAATCCCAGGGAAGAGGCCTCTCGTCAGAGGTGTGGCCTCCTGCCAGTGGTGGCGGCTCCTTGGCCAGCACCTTGTGTGTCCAGTGGGGTGGGTTGGGGGTCCCAGCAGCCTCCTGGGGGCAGGTCAGCCACTTGGCCAGGCCCCCGTGGCCTGCACCTGGCTGGAGAGGCCCCTACATCTTCCCGCCTGTCCTGCCCTTCCCATCCTGTCTCCTCATCTGTCACGCCCTCCAGCTGCCTCTCTCTGGCTCCCACGGCCCAGCCACTTCCACTCTCCTTGCTCTCTGGCTCTCTGTCCGTGCCTCTATTCCCTGTTTCTCTGCCATCCCCAAGCCTCTGTCCCCTCCATGCTGCACTTCCCCCGCCCACCAGCCCACATTTGTCTTTCCTGTGACTATGTTGAAAGGGAAAAGGGAGTACCAGGGAATTTGATAGGATCCAATTAAATTCCTGCAGATAAAATAGTGATGAATTGCTCTGGGATGGAGTGGAGGTCCTCAGCTGCCGAAAGTGGGACACAGCTGGGAGTGCTGGGCCCGGGCTCCCCGGGGGAGGGGTATGGTCCCCGAGCCCAGCCCAGCCTGGGGGGTTGGAGGGCAGAGCTTTCCCTGATGCTGCTTCCTGCAGCCTGAGCCCAGGGCTCAGGGGCACACGTCTTACACCTCAGGGCAGTCCTGGTGTTGGGATTACTGAATCCATTCAGCAGACAAAGAAACAGGTTCCTAGAGAATCCCTGAGAAATAGCCAAGGGGGCCGGTTGGGAAGTTTTGGTTCCCTGGTGGGGCAGACTGCAGAGGGAGGTGGGGGGTCACCTTGGAGGGTGTGCCTCATGGGACTGCTGGGGACAGGCTTGGCTGGAGAGCAGGGATTCCGGCCACCAGAAAGGAAGCCCTGTGTGTGTGGTATGTGTGGTGTGTGGTGTGTGTGTGTGTGGTGTGTATGTGTGTTTGGGGGGTGATAGACCAAGGCAGAACTGGGTGTGACAGCTTAGCCATCTTGGCTGGCTGGCAGGTGGGTGGCTCTGTGGGATTTCCGGCTCCAGATTGGAAATGCCATTTTGGACAGGCAGAGCCCCTGGACTCTGTCCTGCCGAGCCCGCTCCCAGGGGCCAGTCCCAGAGGTGCCAGGAGGGGCAGGCAGGCCCTGACCCACTGCCCTGGGCAGTGGCCTGCGACCCCCGAGTCTAGGCTGTGCATGTGACCACCCGCCCGCCCACTGCCCACAGTATTCCTACGAGGGCAATGATGTCAGCGACCTGCCCGTGAACCTGTCGGTGGTATGGAACGGCAACTTCGTCATCGACAACCCTCAGAACATCCAGGGTGAGCTGGGCAGGGTGCCTGGGGTTTGCGGGGGCAGGGGGCGCCGAGGGCGGGCTGAGCTGACCGCGCCCCTCCCCATAGCCCACCTGTACAAGTGCCCAGCCCTGCGGGAGAGCTGTGGCCTCTGCCTCAAGGCCGACCCACGCTTCGAGTGCGGCTGGTGCGTGGCCGAGCGCCGCTGCTCCCTGCGCCCCCACTGCCCCGCCGACTCGCCCGCCGCCTGGATGCATGCCCGCCATGGCACCAGCCGCTGCACCGACCCCAAGATCCTTAAGGTAGGCAGCCCCCCTGGCCCCCCTGCCCCTGGCCGCCTCCCACTCCCTGCCCGGCTCAGCCCGCGGTGGACTGCACGGGTGTCCCAGCCCCGGCCTCTCCGCAGCTGTTCCCTGAGACGGGCCCACGGCAGGGGGGCACGCGGCTCACCATCACAGGCGAGAACCTGGGCCTGCGCTTCGAGGACGTGCGGCTGGGCGTGCGTGTGGGCAAGGTGCTGTGCAGCCCCGTGGAGAGCGAGTACATCAGTGCCGAGCAGTGAGTGCAGCCCGGGCCGTGCGGGCGGGCAGGGGCGCCCCGACCCCCCGGGCTGGACCCCGCAGCCCGCTGAGGCCCCTTGGCACCCCGCAGGATCGTCTGTGAGATTGGGGACGCCAGCACAGTGCGGGCTCACGATGCTCTGGTGGAGGTGTGCGTGCGAGACTGTTCCCCCCACTACCGGGCCTTGTCACCCAAGCGCTTCACTTTCGTGGTAAGCCCCCCTCCCCCCCGGTGGCTAAGGGGGAGCTGTGCAGGGACTGGATTGAGCTGCTGGTCCTCCGTGGGTCCCCTCATCCTGCAACACCTCTGTTCTGGTCTCCCCTCCCCTCCTTGTCTCCAGGCCCAACTCCAGGTCCCTCCTGCACACTTTGGGCCCTGCCTGTGGGCTGCGTATGAGAGCCCGTGTGCACACAGGGCCTGGGGCCCGGCTGGAGGTGCAAGTAGGCCTCTGGCCTGAAGGGCAGGTCTTCCCTGCCGCTCAAGCAAACCCTTTCCTCCCATAGACGCCAACCTTCTACCGGGTGAGCCCTGCGCGAGGACCTCTTTCGGGCGGCACCTGGATTGGCATCGAGGGCAGCCACCTGAATGCGGGCAGCGACGTGGCTGTGTCTGTTGGTGGCCGGCCCTGCTCCTTCTCCTGGTATGGGGTGCAGATGGGGAGTGGGGGGCCAGGGCAGGGCCTGCCTTCCCTGGGTGGTGGTTGGTTCACATGACTGCATGCCCCCTCCTGTTGCCCAGGAAACAAGGGGGGGTTTGTGGAGAGCCCGGCTGGGGTGATCACTATGGAAACCAGAGGCGGAGAGTGTTACCATGGAGACAGGCTATCTCCTAGAGTGGGCAGGGCAGGGCAGGCAGGGTTGGTGGGTGGGCGGGGCCTAGACCTGAGGGGCGGGCACAACTGCCCTGTTTCGGTGTGAGGGAGATCCCTTGGGAACACAAGTATTTTAAAAAAAAAATCTTAAGAGAGAAAAAAGAAATCTTGACAAAAGCCCTGAGGCTTGAAGTGGATAATTTTAGATTAGGGATGATAATGGAACGGCCCTTTAAATATTTTCCTGCGGTAATTATCCGCTATCAGACTAATTATTGGTGTTTGCAGCCTTGCTGCAGGAGCGGGCCTGGCGGCTGGGGAGCCCCGCTGTGCTGAAGGAGCTGAGGGGACAGGGACCCAGGTGCAGGCAGTGGCTGGCTGCTGCTCGCTGGGGGCGACCAAGTGCCCTCTCCACCCTGGCCACTTCATTCTGCCTCGTCATGGCCCAGGCTTGGGTTGGCTCCATTTTCAGATCAGGAGACAGAAGCGGGGAGGGGGAAGGAGAGCGTGCGCCTCACTCGCCTTAGTGAGAGTTGGTGCTAGCGTGGCCCGCTGGGAGACACACAGGTGGGCAGGTGAGGCCTGGGGAGGTCCAGTAACTCGCCCACACACCTGTCTGTGATGGAGCCTAGACGCGTAGCCCACCTTGTAAGCGAGCCCTACCACCTGTGTCCTCACTGTCCCCCCTGGCCTCTCTAGGAGGAATTCCAGAGAGATCCGGTGTCTGACGCCCCCTGGGCAGAGCCCTGGCAGCGCCCCCATCGTCATCAACATCAACCGTGCTCAGCTCACCAACCCGGAGGTGAAGTACAACTATACGGAGGACCCCACCATCCTGAAGATTGACCCCGAGTGGAGCATCAACAGGTGGGTGCCCCCTCCAGCCTGCCCTGAGCCCCAGCGACCCCATCTGCCCTGCCGAGGGTGGCGCTCCTGCACCCGCCTCTCTTTCTGCTTCTCAACACTGGGCAGGGGTTGGGAGTAGAATCTGAACGGGTGTATGAAGAAGATCCAGAGCGCTACCGTGCCCTGGATGCAACAACCCGGTTTTCGTGTCAATCACGGAAACAGATTGCTCTCTAAACTCTGGGATGCTGAGCTCCTCAGGAAGATCAAAGGAACACATTAAGGTGCCCAGAGCCACGGCTCTCAGGACGATGGACCGTGTCCACCTTGAGACGTGGTTGGTGCCATTGGAGGTCCGGTGCATGGGGATTTTAACCTGTCAGCTGTCTTTGGGGGGGCCGACTGGCATGTCTGGCCCAACCTGTGTGCTGGGCTCGGGCAGAGCTTCCCCCCATGACCTCCTACCCCATCTTCTAGCGGAGGGACCCTCCTAACGGTCACGGGCACCAACCTGGCCACCGTCCGCGAACCCCGCATCAGGGCCAAGTATGGAGGTGTCGAGAGGGAGAACGTGAGTCCTTGTGGGACCCCCAGCAGCTTGTGCCACTGCAGGGGGGACGTGGCCCCCGGGGAAGGAAGATGGGGGCCCCCAGGTGTTGGGGCCTGACTCCGTGTGGGGAGAAGCCGGCCCAGCATCCACGCCTCCATCCCCAGAGCTGCCTGGTGTACAACGACACCACAATGGTGTGCCGGGCCCCGTCGGTGGACAACCCTACACGCAGCCCGCCAGAGCTGGGGGAGCGGCCAGATGAGCTGGGCTTTGTCATGGATGACGTGCGTGCCCTGCTGGTGCTCAACGCCTCCTCTTTCCTCTATTACCCGGACCCTGTGCTGGAGCCGCTCAGCCCCACGGGCCTCTTGGAGCTGAAGCCTAGCTCCCCGCTCATCCTCAAGGTGGGCCACTGTGATCTGGGTGGGGGCACAGGATGGGGGGCTTGTGGGGCAGTCGGACTCTCTGGCTCACCCCACCCCCACAGGGCCGGAACCTCCTGCCACCTGCGCCTGGCAACTCGCGGCTCAACTACACGGTGCTCATCGGCTCCACACCCTGCGCCCTCACTGTGTCGGAGACCCAGCTGCTCTGCGAGTCACCCAACCTCACAGGGCAGCACAAGGTCACGGTGCGTCCATGGCCCACCCATCCATGTTCTGGCCCCAGCTCTGGTCTCCTTGGCCCCACCTGCCTTTGACCCACTGACCCTACCCCACCCAGGGCAATCCCAACTCTGTGGCTGAGCCCTAGACTTGCCTCTGGCCCAGAGGGAGCCGAGCTCAGCCCTCGCCCGGCCCTGGTGCCCCCTGGTGGGCCTGACACCTGCTGAGTCCCCACATCCCCACCCTCTGCCCACTCCAGGCCAGGGGCAGTGCTGTGGGATTCTCAAGGGGCATGGTACCAGGGGCCTCCAGAGCTCCCAGTGGGCAAGGGGCCTCCTGATTGGCCTGCACCCCCACCCACAGGTCCGGGCTGGCGGCTTCGAATTCTCGCCAGGGATGCTGCAGGTGTACTCAGACAGCTTACTGACCCTGCCCGCCATCGTCGGCATTGGCGGGGGCGGAGGCCTCCTGCTACTGGTCATCGTAGCCGTGCTCATTGCCTACAAGCGCAAGTCTCGGGACGCCGACCGCACGCTCAAGCGACTGCAGCTGCAGATGGACAACCTGGAGTCCCGCGTGGCCCTGGAGTGCAAGGAAGGTGCGTCGTCAGAGCTGCAGGCACGCTGTGTGGGGGAGTGGGGAGCACAGGGAGCGGGGCTTGCTTGGTCGTCGCCACGTGTGAGCCAGGCCTTGTCCTCCCCACGATTCTGCTCGGTGTTCCACCTTCCCGACGCCTTTGCTGTGCCATGCTCAGGCTCGGGCAGACGGGCGAGGCCCTGACCAAGGCCTGCAGCTGGACCCTGGGCGAGCACAGCCTCTGTGGGTGTTACTTGAGACACAGACTCTGGAGCCAGAGAGCTTGTGTCTGTGACCCTGCTTGGCTGCAGGACCTTGGACAGGCACACGACCTTCTGGTGTCTCAGATTCCTCATCTGTAGGATGGGCGCGGTGATTCCGTCCCCAGGGCCAGGCATGGCACCAAGGAGCGGGGGCCCTTTCTTTAGGCCCTGAGTATGTACAGACCTTGGCTGCTACTGGTGTTTGTCTTCGAGGGGCTGTCTCGGGAATGAGGCCACAGCCCAGCCTCCTAGGACGGGCTTGTGTCCCTTAGGATTTTGCTGTGTGAGTGGAGGAAATCAGCTCAGGTCATTAGGGAGACGTGTGGGCTTTTGTGCAGGGAAAGTCTGGGGCACAGCTGGCTTCCAGCATGGCCGGGCCAGACCCTCAGCTGCGTCTTCAGCGATCCCTCCCTGTGGTGCCAGGACCAGCACAGGGGGCAAGCTCAGCTTTCCCACTGGGCCCAGCCCTGCCCAACTACTGATGCCACGCCTGGTCATGCACCCCCTTCCCTGAAACCTGCTCCCCTGGAAGCCCCCGAGTGAGAGTGGGCAGACTCCAAGGGCAGGAGGGGGGTACCCCAGAGAATGGGATGGGTTCTGACAGGCAGGGGCCACAGGTGTCAGAAAAATGTGAGCAGTGGGCTTGGGTGTCTGCAGGAAGGGTGAGGGGGGTGGGCCCCAAGTTGGAACAGAGGCCACCCCGTCTCTGTCCCTCGTGTCCCAGAGAGGCCAGTGTGCGCAAGGTCCAGGCTCATCCCCGGCAGAGCAGATACTGCCCGACCTGCCCAGGCGCCAAGGGTACTGCTGCAGGGTGGGCAGCGGAGAGGTGGGCGCACAGGTCAGGGCCCGCGTGGAGCCCTGGTGGCCTAGGATGGAGGCCCTGGGCTGCACGCTGGCCACTTGAGGGGGTGGGTTCAGCTGCCGTGTGTGCTGCAGGCTCTAGGCGGCAGACAGCAGCCTTGGCCTGTGATGGCCATCCTCTGACCTGGTTAACTTCTCTGGCTGGTGTGAGGTGGTACTGCAGGGCTGGGTGACCCGGGCACGGGGCCAGCCTGGGATGGCCCCCGTCTCCTCGTGGCCCCCGGCTTACGGCCTCATTGGGGAAATGGGGGCGGTCGCAAGGGGTGGACGGAGCCACACTAGTGGTAGTTGACAGGTGAAGGACCTGTCTTAGGTGCCAAGAGCAACCTCAGACGTTTTGCGAATGCTGGCCACAGCTCTGGGAGGCAGGTGGTGGGAGTGTTCCTGTTTGGGGCATGAGGAAAGGGAGCTGAGGGGGAGGCGGGGTGTGAGGCCCTGGGGGTGACTGCTGCATGGGGGCCTCGTGCCTGCAGCAGGCCGGGCGTTGGGCTGTTGGTGACTCCACCGGGACTACAGTGTCCCGTTTAGTCAGGACCCTTGCCGGTCTGAGAACTGAAAGGTCCTGGACCGACCCACCCACCCCATGGGACACAGGCAGGTGTGTGAGGCTTGGGTGGGAGTCAGGTGGCCTAGATGGGGAGCTCCGTGGGCAGGGAGAACCTCGGGATGAGGACAGCCGTGTGCCGCGGCCAGCACACAGGGTGCCTTTATCTGCCAGCGCAGTGTGGGGGGCAGAGGCCGGCGGGTGCTGCGGGGCCGGCCAGGCGGCGATAACCAGACGCCTGGCAGCGGTGCCCAGGAGGCAAAGGCTCCTGCTCTTAATTAAACCTGCCAGCCATCCCCCAGAGCCCGCCTCGCGTTCCTCTGGCTCCTGATCACATAGTGCCTCCCTCGGGCCGCTGCAGGGCGGACACCTCCCAGCTCTGGAATGTTCCGTTGAGGCCTGCCCCTTCCCTGCCTGGCTTTGTTTCCGAAAGAAGCAGAGCTGCCCTGAGCAGGGTGGGCAGTGGAGAGGGCCCGCTGGTCTGAGCTCTGCGTGTGGTGGTTGTCACAGTGGAGGGTTCAGGGGAGCCGGGGCGGGCAGTGTGCGCCCCAGGGTGGTGGAGGGAGCCGGCACCCGTAGTTTCCTTGCCCCCCGGTGCCAGCGTTAGATGCAGGAAGCCCCTCTCAGCCCGGCCTCGGGCGCAGAACCCTCTTTGCTGTTGTCTGGTGCATCCTGGGACACATCAGAGGGACAGAGTTTTTGTCCATGTGTTAGCACTGGGAGAACTGAGCAGTTTCCTTAAGGTTACCCAGCCAGCGAGCTGCAGAGCCAGAGTTGGAGCCTGGCCCTGAGGGTGGGAGGGCTGGGGGTGCTGGGACTGGGGGCTGGGGGGGCACCTGTCTTGACACCTCGTCTGGCTGCAGCCTTTGCAGAGCTGCAGACGGACATCCATGAGCTGACCAATGACCTGGATGGTGCCGGCATCCCATTCCTCGACTACCGGACGTACGCCATGCGGGTGCTCTTCCCCGGGATCGAGGACCATCCAGTGCTCAAGGAGATGGAGGTGGGCTGTCGGCTGGGGCTCACTGGGACCTCTGCCCACTGCTGGGGCTCCTGGTTACTGTCGGGCAGCCTGAGGCCCCTGGGGGATGGCCCAGACATGTTGGGAGGGGCCCTGGGAGGCAGGGCCCTCGGCTCCCTGTAGTGCTTCTGCAGTGGCAGGGAGATGGGCCTGGTGGGGGCCTGGGGTCGGGGCTGGGCTTCATCCCAGCCAGCCACCTGGGCTGGAGCCTGGGCTCATTGGGGCCTGCCTCTATTTTACTGAGGCCCCGCGTGCGTCGTTTACCGCCTGTGCACGTTCGCCTGGCCTGTCTCCTGGCTGGCTCTGGATGCTGAGCCTCACTGGGCAGTGGGCTACTGCCGTGCAGACTGGGAGGTGTGGGGCTCAGCTGGAGTTTGCATGGCTGTTTGGGGTGAGTGTGTGGCTGATGCAGCATGGTGGCCCTCATGGAGCTGGGCTTTGGTTTTGTGGAGGTGTTGGCCATCCTCAGGCTATTGGCATGAGCTTGCTGAGAGGAAGAGGGCCGGCCTTGAAGTCCTCTAGGAGCCCCCAGCGGCAGGCCAGGAGCCCAGTGCCTAGCTAGAAACAGACAGGGGCTCAGCAAGTCAGTTCGTTCATGCCGTCCAGCTGAGGGCATCCCATCTTTGCACACTTTGGATGTGGGGGGGGGGGCCCCTCCCTGTTGCAGCTCTCTCAGTGGGACAGTCCCTCTTGAACTCTGCTGGAATGGGCCTTCCTGTCACTCTGGCTCAGGCCCACGGCTGCCTTGGGCTGCTCATCAGCTCCTCATCCTGGGGATGGCTGCCACGTCAAGGGCTCCACATGCTTTATCACATCTCTTTCCTGATGTGGCCGTCTGCTATGCCCATCTGACTGCTCTCTTAATTGTGACTGTGTTCTACTTGGGTCTTGTCACCTGTCTGCCTGGGCTGGGAGCAGTGGAACTGGCAGCCTCTGGCATGGCCTGGTGGGGAATCTCTTGTTTTGACAAGCCTTGGTGTGCATAAGAGAGAGAGTAGGGGCCCTGGAGCCAGCCATGCCTGCATTCCACTCCTTCTCCCCACTTCCATGTCATGTGGTAGTGAGCAGAGGGAGCAGGAGGCCACATTTACTCAGAGCACTCCTCCTTCTGATTTTTGTTTGCCCCCTCACCGTGCACGTGAGGGAACATGCTGGGCAGGAGGAGATGGCCCAGGGCCACGAGGAGGGAGGTGGCCATGCTGGGACTACCTGCCCATACCCACTGTGAGGGGGGATACTTTATTGTTCTCTGTGGAGTGGGGAAGGTGATTTCTGTTGTGAGTACAGAGTGAGACCATGGACGTTCTGTGCTGGTGCCCAGCAGATGGGGCATTGAGTTTGGCTTCCTTCTAGCTACCAGAGTAAGGCTTCAGGAGGTGGTGGTCCCAGGGTCTGGCTGCAAAGAGGGTGGCTCTCGTTCTGCACCTCCCAGTGACACTGGTCTGCCCCATCCCTGCCTGTGGTGGGCTTCTCAAGTAGCTGCCTGGACACATCCATTCTACCAAGGACAGTTGAGGCCCAGGGACCTGTTAGGGCAACATGTCCCCTGCCTTCAAGGCCTCCTCTCTGGCCCTGCCCTCAGCCTTCCCCTCCTGCCTCTCATGTGGGGGCTGGGTGCCCCTCTGGGTCTGAGTGCGCCTGTGGGCTGCCCCTCCCCCAGGTGCAGGCCAACGTGGAGAAGTCACTGACGCTGTTTGGGCAGCTGCTCACCAAGAAGCACTTCCTGCTGACCTTCATCCGCACGCTGGAGGCCCAGCGCAGCTTCTCCATGCGAGACCGTGGGAATGTGGCCTCGCTCATCATGACGGCGCTGCAGGGCGAGATGGAGTATGCCACGGGGGTGCTCAAGCAGCTGCTGTCTGACCTCATCGAGAAGAACCTAGAGAGCAAGAACCACCCCAAGCTGCTGCTGCGGCGGTGAGCCTGGACTTCCGACCTGCAGACCCTAGCTGGCACATCGGGCACGAGGGCCCCCACCCCAGGGCATGCCGCACCTGGCGCCCATTGATGCCAAGCCAGAGTTGTCCCGCTCAGAGGCCTGGCTCTGGGGCCAAGGGCTGGGGTCTCCATGGCAGCCCCCAGCCGCCTGATGGCTGCGGTGCCTTGCAGGGCCTGACCTTCAGCGCCCCAGGTGGGAGTGGGGTGGGCACAGTGGGCAGGCATGGCGGTGGAGTCAAGCCACCCCCCTCGTGTCGTGCCCCCAGGACCGAGTCAGTGGCGGAGAAGATGCTGACCAACTGGTTCACCTTCCTTTTGTATAAATTCCTGAAGGTAGGTGGCTGCTGAGGAGGAGGGAACATCGGAGGTGGGGTATCAGGCAGGTGGATGGGCTCAAGGGAAATAGAAGAGAGAGGCACGGGCAGGTGGGGGGGGGGGGTTTCAGCCCAGAGGGGCTCGGCTGGGGACTGGGTCTCAGCAGGAACTCCCCTAGGACATGTGTGCCGTTAACCTCTTTCCTCTTCCTCTTCCTGGAGGCTGACCATGCCTCACCCAGCCCCGAGGCAGGGGTGGACACCCCAGCGCGGCAGTGAGCATCTGGCTAAGCTGGAGTTTGGACCCAGGCCCACGTCTCAGTAGCTGAGCCCATGGCCCAGAGCCAGGGATGGAGGGGACATCTGGGCAGGGACTTCTCTGTGTCCAGCACCCAGTGCTGGCCAGCCTGGGGAGGCTCTTGGGAGCTGCTGCTGGCCCCTGTTGTGGGGAGATGGTGGCTGCCTGGGCCTCCTCTATTGTCTGGACAGGCCTCCACCCTCAGAAGATGAGCCCTGGAGACCCATGGCCAGCTTCAGAATAGGGTGGACGCTAGATACGGGTCCAGGTGGATTTTTTGGGGGGTGTAAGTAGTGAGACTGGTTACTTGCCCTTTAGAAATGAGATGATTCAGAGCCAAACGTCTGCTTCCCTTAAGATCTGAAGGCTTGGCAGATAAGCCCGCAGTCCAGCTGGGGGGGCTGGGCAGCATAACCCAGTGTGTATGGTTCGAGTGTGCTCCCACCTGGTCTCTGGCATCTGGTTGATGCCCTACAGATGGCCAAGGTCATAGGCAGTGGAGCCCAGTGGCCATGGGTGGGGGCTGGCGCAGGTGGCCTGGGGCTCAGTTTTACTGTGGTTGCTTCTTGGTCATGGACCTTAGTTGCCGGAGTCCTCACTGAGTTGGGGATAGCGGTGGACTCTTGGAGGTGCCTAGGGCAGAGTCTCGCCCTGACTGGGGAGAGAGGCGTGGATGGGATGCTGGGATGCGAGGGCAGGTGAGAAGGGGCAGGGAATCAAGGGGATGAGGGACTTGAGCAGAGGTGTGAGGGAAGGGAAGGAGTTAGCCAGCCCGAGGGAAACAGGCCCCTGAGGTGTGTGCAAGCTCCAGCAAGGGGTCCCGGGGGAGCCGGGCGGGGCTGGTCCGGTGGGGGCCGCAGCGGGAGGGAGCAGTGGCAGAGTCTCAGAATCCTGGGCACATGACAAATGCCCCGTAAACAACATTGTCATTGCACAAAACTGGTGGCCAGTGACAGACTCGAGCCTTTCTTGTAGAAATGCAATTCTGTGCAGACCGTGCAGGGGGCACGTACGTGCTCATAAAACGGTGTTCCATAAGCCAAGAGAAGCGAGGACTGGTGTCAAGCCCTGTCTCTGTTCCTCCCTGTCTGGCCCTGATTCTGCACGCCCAGAGAAAGAGGACTCATTTTGATGCCTGGTCTGAGAACCTGGGTTGGGTGTGTGCACGGTGTGAGCGCAACACAGGACACGGCAGGTGGACAGGCTGTGTGGGTATGGTGCTGTCTGAGGGCTGTGCTGTGGGCTCTCGGGTGGGGCCTGCTTTGTGAAGGGTGGTGACATGGGGGGTAGTGAGCAGAGGGAGAGGCAGAGGGAGGCCGCATTTACTCAGAGCACTCCTTCCAATTCTTATTTGCCCCCTCACCGTGCACGTGAGGGAACATGCTGGGCAGGAGGAGATGGCCCAGGGCCACGAGGGGGGGAGGTGGCCATGCTGGGACTACCTGCCCATACCCGCTGTGAGGGGGGATACCAGAGACTGGCCTGGGCTGTTTCTATCCACAGTTGGGACCTGAGGGAGAAATTTCTGGTTGTAGGGACAAGCAGGTGCAAAGGCCCTGAGGTGGGGACATGCTTGGTTGGTGGAGGAGTAGGAGATGGCCTTGGTGGCTGCAGTGTGGGGAGCCAGAGGGCAAGTGGTCAGAGGCAGGGGCAAAGCAGACTTGCTGAGTGCCGGGGGCCCACCTCACGTTGTCTTGGCCACGGGCTCCTGTGTCCCACGGTGCTGGAGAGTCGCTGCTCCGGGTCAGTGTGTCTGCACCCATGGTTGCATTGGCCTTGTGCTCTCAGGTGTTGGAAGGAGGGGCGGTCCTCTGCCTGCAGGGCTGGGTCCCAGCTGGGTGGGCCTCTGACATCCAGCCCATTACCGTCAGACACAGTGCTGTGCGGCACCGGGTCCGCCGTGCCTCGGGCCGTGGGGTGGGCCCGGGAGCCTGGGTGCCATGCTGGCTGCTCAGGTCAGACTCTGGAGAGCGGGGTGCTGGAGCACAGGCAGGGGGCTGGGGGCTGGGGGCTGGGGTGGTGGGCCCGCTGAGGCCTGACCTGGGGGAGGCTTCAGGGAGGAGTCCACCGGCCTTGGTCTTATTTGGCATAAACCCGGCTTGGCCACATGGCATTTTTCTCTGTGTGCTCCTGGTTGAGGCCACACTAGGATTTTCACTTCGAAGTTCACAGGGGCAGCTGGTCTGTTGTTTAACCTATTTATTTTCTTGCACCGTCTTCTTGGGGCTCTAGAACCAGGGTTCTGCTTGTTTGCTAAAAAGAATTTGGAAAAGTTGCTTCTCTCTCGTTGTGAGAAGCGTGCACACGGCTGCACCAGAAGCGGGTTGCGGAGGGTGGAGGCGGCAGCCCCTGGGTGTCCTGGACACAGCTGACGCCCACCTGCCTGCTGCAGGAGTGCGCGGGGGAGCCCCTCTTCATGCTCTACTGCGCCATCAAGCAGCAGATGGAGAAGGGCCCCATCGACGCCATCACGGGCGAGGCCCGCTACTCCCTGAGTGAGGACAAGCTCATCCGGCAGCAGATCGACTATAAGACACTGGTGAGCGCAAGCACAGCGGTCCCGTGCAGCCCCGCCCTCTCCGTGCACCCCTGCACAGCGCGCGCCTGGAGAGGTGGGGCTTGACGCCGCACCCCGCCCTGCCTGCAGACGCTGAACTGTGTGAACCCCGAGAACGAGAATGCACCCGAGGTGCCAGTGAAGGGGCTGAACTGTGACACGGTGACGCAGGTTAAGGAGAAGCTGCTGGATGCCGTGTACAAGGGTGTGCCCTACTCCCAGCGGCCGAAGGCTGGGGACATGGACCTGGGTGAGCCTGACCGCTCGGGGAAGTGGGCTGCGTGTGCCAGGGGCCTGAGGCCACAGGCAGTGAGCTGGACACGGTGCTGGTCTGAGGGTGCTGCAGGCCATGTGGGGGTCTGTGGGAAGGGATGTGGTCTGGGCTGGGCTCTGGAAAGCTGCTCCCGGCCAGGGCGGGGGGAAGAAGCGTGAAGTCCACTCAGAGGCTGCTGCCCTTCAGGTGGTGGGTGCCCGGGCACCGAGGAGGGGGTAGGCTTGTCGGAGCTGGGGCAGGGGGCCGCTCTGGCTCATGAGCCAGACAGGGGCGGCTGCAGAGCTAGAAGGGCCCGAGCAGGCGGGGGAGGTATAGGGCCCGGGGCTTGTGTGGTAGCTGGGCTGGAGAAGCGGGGTGGGGCACCATGCTGGCCTCAAATGCCAGCCTGAGGAGGAGGGCCTAGAGCTCTGGAAGGCAGGGCATACTGCGGGAGGGCCGGGCTGCCCCCGGTGGAGCAGCTGCAACAGGTGGAGGGCTGCCGGAGGGGGCGTGGGCAGCAGCAGGGACGCGGGGCTTACCTGCAGGGGTGCATGCGTCCTGCTCAGAGCCAGGATGGGAGCTTCGAGGAGGGGAGGAGCCTTGTCTCTCCTTTATCCTGCTGTTCCGGGCCTCTCACTAAGTGTCCACAGGATGCCCTGCCCCCTTGGGGCCTGTCCTTTCCCTCCTGCTATGAGAGGCCAGGATCAGGGGGAGGGAGCGGTGGGTGGGTGGCACCTGCCTGGGTGGCCCGCCCCTCCAGCACTCCCCTTTCCCCTAGAGTGGCGCCAGGGCCGCATGGCGCGCATCATTCTGCAGGATGAGGATGTTACCACCAAGATTGACAACGACTGGAAGAGGCTGAACACGCTGGCTCACTACCAGGTAACCCCCAGACTTCCTGACCCTCCGGCCACAGCTTGGGCCTCTCCTCTTGGGGCCCCAGGGCAGTGCCAGTGTCCAGGCCCCTTGGGCTCTGAGCAGCGGATCTCAAGGAGAAGAGGATACAGGGGCCCCACACAGCTCTGCAGGGGCACTGCTGGGGAAACTGAGGCTCAGAGTGGTGAGATGACTGGCCTCCAGGCTCAGACCAGGAGGGGGTGTCCTTTGGGCCCCTGATGATGGGTCACACATCTCCTGGCCCTCTGCCCGCAGGTGACGGACGGGTCCTCGGTGGCCCTGGTGCCCAAGCAGACGTCCGCCTACAACATCTCCAACTCATCCACCTTCACCAAGTCTCTCAGCAGATACGGTGAGGGGCTAGATGGGGACGGCAGGGCCCACAGGCCTGGATGGGACGCCTCCCCGGTGCTCCCTGCTGCAGGCTGGGAGGGGGCTTCTTCGTGGCTTGTCACTTGGAAATGGCTTTTCCCTCAAATGTGGAGGCTCCCTTTCCCCAGACATTATGTAGTAGTCCTTTCTGCCATCTCCCGGATGTCTGTCTGTCCCCAACAACCCAGGGTGGCGGGGCTGTTGATTCCAGTTTTCCGATGAGGAAACAGCCTCAGACGGGAGCTGCCAAGGCCACCTGGCCAGCACCAGGGTGGGCATTGGGTGCTAGGCATGGAGGGCCCCCCACTGACGAGCAGGGTGCCCACAGAGAGCATGCTGCGCACAGCCAGCAGCCCCGACAGCCTGCGCTCACGCACCCCCATGATCACGCCCGACCTGGAGAGTGGCACCAAGCTGTGGCACCTGGTGAAGAATCATGACCACCTGGACCAGCGGGAGGGCGACCGAGGCAGCAAGATGGTCTCCGAGATCTATCTGACGCGGCTGCTGGCCACCAAAGTAGGCGCTGGTGGGCAGGTGGTATGCATGTGGGGGCGGGGGGGACGGCCAGGCCTGGGCCTCAGAAAGCAGAGCTCAGAGCAAACCCCTCATCCTCACCCTTATCCTGTGGCAACTAGCTGCCCAGGCCACCCAGGAGGCGAGGGGGGCAGCCTGGCGGCCCCCCTGGACCTCTGCCCTCGCCTGCCTGCAGGGTACACTGCAGAAGTTTGTGGATGATTTGTTCGAGACCATCTTCAGCACGGCGCACCGGGGCTCAGCCCTGCCGTTGGCCATTAAGTACATGTTTGACTTCCTGGATGAGCAGGCTGACCAGCACCAGATACACGACTCAGACGTGCGCCACACGTGGAAGAGCAACTGGTGGGTTCGGGAGGATGGGGCGTGGCGGGTGCCCCAGGGAAGGGAACAAGGGCACTAGGGGCCCAGCCGCGGAGGGCTGGGGGCTGTGGGGCCACGGGAGGCTGGCCCCCAGGGACGGGTTTGCCCGGGTGAGGAGAGAGGCCCCCCTGGGTTCACTGCCTCCGAGCTGAGGCCAGCCCCTCGGCGGGTGCGCCTCCCTGACTCACCCATCTCGGGGGCATCTGATGCCTCCCCGCCCAGGGTGTGGGCCTGTCCTCTGCTCCAACCTGTGGGACCTGCCTTAGGTGTGGGAGGTGAATACGTGTGTGTGCCCGTGCCTGTGGATTCATGAGTGTCTTTGGGTGTGCGTGGCTGTGTGCAAGTGTGTGAGTGTGGGCTTGCGTGTGAGCAGTCGGCTCAGTGGGATGGGCCCATTCTCGCCGGCTGCAGTGAGGACAGTGAGAGCCAGTGCTCCTGAAGCCCTCCCCCCTCCCCCTACGGGGCCAGCAGCCACCACCCAGTCTGGCTTTTGTCTCTCTGAGCCTGACCCTGGGCCCTCGGCACCATTCGCCCTCTTACAGAAGCTCCTGTGCCTTTGGCCTCTGGCATCTTCCTCCCTTGTTCCCTGGTGACCTTAGCCCTCCTAGGACTTTGACCTCTACAAGCTTCCCAAGCCTGGGATGCAGCCCTGGCCCTGGCTGGGACCCACCCTGGGCCTCCAGCTCCACCTGTGCTCCTTAAGAGGGTTCCATGGGGCAGTGGAGAGAGGGCAGCGCCATGCAGGTTTGCATCGTCCAGGGGAATTTTCTGTGATGGCGGAATGTTCTAGATCTGTGCTGTTCAGAGCAGTGGCTGGCAGCCATGTATGACTACTGAGCATTTGACAGAGGACTGGTACAACCCAAAATCTGGATTTTTACCTTCATTTAATTCTGTAAAGTGGCACACATGGCTAGTGGCTAGTGCATACCCTAGCTGAGGGCTGTCCTAGAGGTGGCATCTTGGATGAAGAAGTCAGCTATCTGTGGGGCTGTGTCTCCTAGACCCCTTCCTGGTCTTGCTTCCAGGGCCCATCTGGGTAGGAGAAGGGGTGAGCCAGGCCAGGTGTGCCCTGTCTTGGGGGTGAGCCTTCCCCTGGAGGGGAGCCTGCTTAGGTGTGAGCCAGCCCCCTGGTGTGCCTGCATGAGTGTGTGCCTTCCGTGGGGGTGAGCCAACCCGGGTGTGTGTGACCCTTGATGTGAGCAGGCATGCAGGCCTAGGAGGACTGTGGCCATGTGCATTGGGCACCCAAAGGTGAGGGAGCACTTCTGGGTCTGTACGTCTCACCCATGTGTGCCTCTGAGGGGAGGGCTGCCCTCCTGGAGGCACTGGGGGGTGGGATGCACTCACCAAGAGTCCTGGCTCTCTCTGGGCCTCAGTTTCCCCACCTCCGTGGAAATCCGTGACCAATGTGAAGGTCAGAGCCAGGAGGGCTGGAGGCCTTCTGGCCGGCCCCTTCCCACACCATCGGGAAGGGATGCTGAGGCCCTGTCTGACCGTGCACCTGGGCCCACCCGCCCGCAGCTTACCCCTGCGCTTCTGGGTGAACGTGATCAAGAACCCGCAGTTTGTGTTCGACATACACAAGAGCAGCATCACGGACGCTTGCTTGTCAGTGGTGGCCCAGACCTTCATGGACTCCTGCTCCACGTCTGAGCACAAGCTGGGCAAGGACTCACCCTCCAACAAGCTGCTCTATGCCAAGGACATCCCCAACTACAAGAGCTGGGTGGAGAGGTAGGCAGCGCCAGGGGGGCGGGCGGGCAGGCAGGCGAGGGGCCAGGACGCCACTCACGGCCCACCTGCCGCCGTCTGCAGGTACTATGCTGACATCGCCAAGATGCCTGCCATCAGCGACCAGGACATGAGCGCCTACCTGGCCGAGCAGTCGCGGCTGCACCTGAGCCAGTTCAACAGCATGAGCGCCTTGCACGAGATCTACTCCTACATCACCAAGTACAAGGATGAGGTGAGCATGTGTGCTGGCCCTCACCCAGAGCCCCTTGTCCCACACCTGCCCAGCTCAGACCCCTGCCAGATGCTGCCAAGCAGGCATCCTCCGTTAAAGCCCCTTCAGCTACCCCTGTCCCACCAGCCCCTCCCCACATCTCAGGGCTGGCGGGGCTCTTGCCTTTTCCACTCTGCACCCCGACTGGCCACCTTGCTCACTGGGACAGGGAGGGAATGCTGTCTTGACTCCCTGCCAGGCCTGGCAGGGTCGGGCTGGGCTGCACTAGGTCAGGGATTGTGCTTCTGGTCATTGTGGGGCGTGGGGGAGTGGACGGCAGTGTCTTTCCAAGGTGGAGACTGTGGGTCAGTGAGTGCCTGTGCCCTGAGGGCCCATTACAGTGTTTATTAGCCTGGGTGGATGTCTCCAGGGCAGAGTACCAGGCCTTTCCTCAACCTTTAGCACCTTCCCCTGCTGACTTGGAGTGAGGCTTCAGGAGGCCTCCCAGGTGTCTGTGCCGAGCTGGCGCTCCCTGAGCTGTCCGGGGAGGGAGGATGGACTTACAGGCTGGATTGGATAGGGCACAAAGGGCTGGAGCAGCAGAATGGGCCTGGCCAGTGCCAGGGCCCTGAGGCCAGAGTGGGCCCTGTTGCAGGACGGCGGAGGCGGGGAGGCTGAATCAGCCGGCCATGGGGGAGGAGTAGGAAAGGCTGAGGCAGGGTTCATCCCTCGGTGTGCAGGCCTCGGGGAACTTGGGCTGTTCCCTGAGTGAGATGGGCCTTCAAGGTTTAGAGCCGTGATTGGACTGCCAGATAGCAGGGGACAAGAGGGAGGCAGAGACCAGCAAGGCTGCGGCCGTGCTGCTGGGACGTGGGTTCAGGGGCTGGGTCTTGCCTATCGGATTGGCTGTGGGCCTGACTCCAGACCTGTGGCTGAGTGACAGGAAGTGTGAGGCAGGCTGCAGGAGGCAGGGGTCTGAGGGGTGAGGGGTCCAGCTCTTCAAGTGTGAGGGGACAGATCTGAGAGCAGGAGAGTCTCAGGCTCTAGGCCCGAGTGTGGGGTTGGCAGCCAAGAGAAGGAGGCATCCATGAATGGAGGAGGCAGCCCCAGAGGTGAGTCCAGAGCCGGGAGGGGACAGGCAGAGCCTTGGGACTGAGAGCCAGGGACAGGCCACGGTAGATGGCCGAGTGTGGAGGAGGATGAGTGACCTACAGGGTGGGGACTGAAGCCCGCCTTCTTTAGGCCCCCGAGGGAAAGCAGAGGGGAGCTAGCAGTCCTTTCTGAGGAGCTCTGCTGTAATTGGGTGCAGAGAAACGGGCGGTGGTTGGGGGGGGGCTTGGGTGCAGGGAGGTGGCGGCGGGGCTGCGCTCTGGTGGGCTGACGGCCAGTAGGACACAGGAGTGTGGGCAAGCAGAGGGCCCAGCGAGTGCTCGGTGCCTCAGGCAGAGCTGGGGTGCAGAGCAGGCTGTGAGGGGGTGGTGTCTGTGCCCCGTGAGGCCAGGCCCCGCTCTGACAGACCTGCGCTGAGAGGGCCCCAAGGGCTGGCTGTGATGAAAGCCCGGTTTGGGGGACAGGGTAGGCATGGTGACCTGGGGGACTCATTCTCTACACTGGGGTCTTGGGGGTCCAGGCTCAACCCAGGCTCCTCAGCTGAAATGGAAGGAGTGGAGCCTAGTGCAGACTCCGGAGTCCCCGCTGGTGGTGGCCGTGTGACATGCTCCCTGGGCACCCCTCCCGCTCCCCACCCCGAGCTTTCTTGTACCCGCCCCACGGGAGCAGGTGGCCCTGGCCAGGCCCACTGACGCCCCCGCCTACCCCCGTAGATCCTGACTGCCCTGGAGAAGGATGAGCAGGCGCGGCGGCAGCGGCTCCGGAGCAAGCTGGAGCAGGTGGTGGACACAATGGCCCTGAGCAGCTGAGACACTCGGCCGTCACCGCCCAGCGGGAGCTGAGCGACAGGGCCCGCAGGCGCGGCCTCCGTCTGGCAGCCGGAGCTGGGAGGCCCCGGAGGCAGCCTCGCCCCAACTGTGCCTCGTGCCAGGGCGCTTGGGGGCCAGCGTGCGGTCCAGCGTCCTCCCGGCCCTCCCCCTCCTCTTCCTGCCTGGCGGGGGTCCCGGTTCTTCTTGGTGTGGGGGACCGTGCCTGCAGTGCCGCCCGTGCCCAGAGCTGCTCACCATGGCGCGGGGGGAGCCCGGCTGTGACCAGGGGCTCCTGGGGAGGAGACGGTGCCGCTGAGGACCTGCGGGTAAGGCTGGAGCCCTCCGGGAAAGGGGTGGCCGGCCTGGTCCGTCTCCTTGAGGCTGTGATGCCAGGGTCAGAAGGGCCAGGACGAGGGGCTAGGAGGGCACCAGCCGTTCCCGGCGTCCTGGGCGGAGTGTGAGGCCCGGGCCCTGGATGGCAGCCCTGGGCGGGGGAGGCCGAATGCCCCGGGCCCAGCCGAGGGGAGCTGAAGCCGGCCCGCCTGCCGCTGCCCGCCCGCCGCGTCTGGCACCCCCACGCTCGCTGCTGCACCACCACCACCATCCTCCGATTCACCGCGTGCTCTCCGCGGCCGCGGCCGAGGCCGGAGCGCCACGTCAACCTCGCCCAGACAGGCCCCAGCTCCCTCCTGTGGAGGGGCTGCAGAACGGTTCGCCCAACACCCCCACGTGACTTCCAGAAGGACTCGGTGACTCCTTTCCTGTCCTCAGGGCTGCGCCTCTGGGAGCCACTGGGGCCTGGGGCTCCGGGTCATGAGCGCACGTTCCCGTTATTTATTCCCCCACAGTGCCGCTCCCGGCACCAGCCCCTGGGCGGGCTGTGCTCTCGGGCCGCGCGGGTCTTGGAAGCAGCCCCCGGCCACCCTCCTCCCTCGTCCCCCCTCTGTGTCCCCTGCTCTCCACATCCACCTTCAGCGGCTTCTGGTCTGGCATCTCTGCAGCGCGGTGGGACATCTGGGGGACTTGTTTTGGTTGTTTTAGGGGAGCACTCTGGTGGGCAGCTGGGGCTGTGGCAGGGCCCCTGGGAGTAGGACGCAGTGACCAGAGGGCCTGGAGGTTGGCTCTGCCCATCCGCCCTCAGTGAGCAAGAAAGAACACATTTTTAATTAAAAGAACTCTGTACATATATATATATATATGTGGCTCTAGCCTCAGTCTCCAGCCCCAGTGGGGTCCTGTATAGTTAACTGGAAGAGGAGAAATTTTACAATGTAGAATAAGGAAATTAAGGCAGTGGGAAAGCAATACCAAATGGTCGTGGAGGAAGTGGCCAGGGCTTCCCCCGGTGGCGCTCCCCCAAGGCCTCTGCCCCTCGACCTGCGGGTCATCCTGTTTTCGTTTGTTGACGTACAAAGGAGAAACCTTCTCGCTGGCCCCTCGAGAGTGTCCAGGGCGCGGGGCCGTGGATTCCTGCATGACCGTGCTAGCGTTTAGTCTGACTTGATCTTTTTAAAACTGCAAGTGTTGAATACTAGAGGTTGTTAGACCCCTTTTTTTATGTTTTTAAATTAATCAGTCACTTGTGAGAACAAACAAGCGGCCCGGCCCCTTTTCAAGTTCACTTTTTCGACGGTACTCAAGATTCCCACGGACTTTAAGGGACAGCTAACTGTGGCCGGCCCTGCGCCCACGGCCTGCCCGTCTTGGGGTCCCCCCTCCTAAGCAGCGTGAGCCACACCCTGGAGATGAGGTCAGGGGCCGCTTCCTCCCGTGAGGGAGCTCCGTGAAGTCGGAGCACTCCTGGTGCAGGAAGCTCCTGGCACGGGCCGGACGGGGGACCCATGGGCACCGGGCAGGGCTCGGGCCTCCTGCGGCTGTGGGTGCCCCGCTGGAGCTCAGGCCGCCCCCGGCCCCAGCGCAGCCCCTGTAGACTCGTCCCTGGGCAGCCCAGCTGAGGCCGGTCTGGCTAGAAATCTGGCTGTCTTTTGGTAACGGCTCGCCTTGGCCTGGATTCTCGTCCCCGGGTGCACCCCTGCCTCCCCTCTGATGTCTGGCCGCGCCTGGGGGCAAGCCTCATTCTCCCTGAAAGTCTTCCCAGGATGCCGGCTTCTATGTGAAGCCCCTGTTCTTCCAGTTCTGTGAGGTCAGGTTGGGGTTCCTCGGCCCCTGTGTCCCTCCTCTTCAGAATCTAGTTCCGGCCCCTTCCTCTGCCCTCCCTGGTCCCTGCAGAGCCGAGCCCCCTGTGCCTGCCTCTGCGAGGCGACAGGTTCCAGGGCGGGGCCCTCCCCATGCCCTTGTCACTTGGATGGTGGGCGGGCAGGGCAGTGGTGGCAGAGGGAGGCCAAGCACTTTAGCAGTACCTGTTTACATGCAAGCCTGTGGAGCTGGTCTTCGGCCTGCCTCACCCCTGCAGCAGATCCCGCGCGCCTGCCTTCCTGCTGGGTCGTGCAGTCAGGCTCTGCCCCCTCGTCACTACTTCCCACGGCCCTCCCAACCCTGTAGCACCCTACTGACGCCTCTGCGCACCCTCCTGCCAGGGGCTCCCACCCCAAGCTCCAACACTGGCACGGCGGCCTGGCAGGAGCCTGGAACTGAAGCCCTGCTCTGAGCAACGGCGGTGGGCGCCCCTCTGCCATCCCAGGGCTTGGGGAATCCAGGCCTCAGTGTGGGCTGCAAGGGCTCCCAGCCTGTCCCAGACACTGCTGCTATTGCCTGCCCTGCTACAGGCCACTCCTCCCCACCCCCCTGCCCGGCCTTCCCGCCCCTCCCCGCCCTGCCCCCATCCGCACGGTCTCAGGAGTGCCCCCAGACAGCTCACACCTTGCTCTGGGAGCCTGGTCTCTCCATATACCTCGAGCTTGCCCTGTATTCCCTGACCCAGGGCCCGAGGAGCCGGGGCTGGGGGCTGTGGAAGAGGGACCTGGGGTGCCCCAGACGGAGGGCCCCAAACCTCCCCCCCCCCCCCCCTGGTTTGCCCTTGGGGGGGCCCCCCCCCCCCCCCCGGTTCCCCAGTTCTGGATCTGATGGCTCACGTCGTTGGTGCTACACAAACTAGAATAGATATATTTAGAGAGAGAGAAAGATATTTTTAAGACGAAGCCCACAATTAGCTGTCCTTTAACGCCACAGAGCCCCCACCCAAAAGAAGAGTGATCACTCGGCCGGCCCGAGCCGCCCGCCCGGAGGTCGCTCTCCCGCAGGAGCAGCGTGGCTGACGGGTGCTCGGCCCGCGGATCATGTAAATACACGGCTATTTCCTATTTTACTGTTCTTCAGATTTAGTACTTGTAAATACACACACACATTAAAGAGAGATTAAACATTTTTGCTAAATCTCTTGGCTCTGAGTGTTCGTTGCTGGGAGGGGTCTGGGGCAGGGCCCACAGCCCGGCAGGTGCACCCTACACTCCAGCGCGTCTCCTGCTTGGCACCGGGCCCCTTGCCTGCCGAGCTGGGTGCTGACGGCTCCCAGTGGGGTTCACACCAGCACAGCCGCGTCACCCCAGAACTGCCTGCAAGAGCAGGCTCTTGGCCACCGCCGCTTCGCCAGGCCCCGGGGGTTTGCTGCCCTGGGGCGGGAGCGCTGTGCTAGGGGGTCTGGGGACCTTGGAGGCACTCAGGAACCGTCAGTGAGACTGAAAGCCACCAAGGCGTGAGCCTCTCAGGGACCCCACACGCTACTTGTCAGAGGTTCTCCTGGGCAGCAGGGTCAGGAACACCCGGCTTGGAGTGCTGGTTCCGGGGGGGGGGGGGGGCTTGTCAAAATGCAGATCGTGCTCCAGAGAGCCAGGAGGGGCCTGGCCGCCCCAGGGCCTTCGGGCCACCTTGGACAGCGAGGGCCCAGAGCCGCGTTTACCAGACTCTCTCAGCCAGGAGCGTTCTTTTTGTTGGGAGCCCCGCAGCTGAGGAACCCAGTGGGGAATGTTGGCCTTTGCAGCCCAGACACGCTCTCCCATCCCAGGAAGATCTGGGCCAGTACTCTTCCGACGAAAACGGTGTTGTGCAGTCTCTGTTGGCGCGTGGCTCTGCCCAGCGGCCCCGTCTCGAGGCCCGTCTCCTCCAGAGCCAATAGGGATGGCTGTTGCTGACCCAGAGGGTAGGCATGGCATCAGCGGTGGTGATTTTGGATGCGGCAGGCCTGTCTCTGGGTGGGACAGGTGGGACACGTCCCCAAAGGACATACCTGCCGATGGACCACTTGTAGCTCAGCCACTGTCCAAGCGTGGCTGGTGGATGGACTGGTTTGGACCTCTATGGGTAGGGGTTCTTATCCCCAACAGTTGGAGAGCTGGGGGGCACACAGGTGCTGCCCAAAGCCACACAGTGGGAAGTGACAGAGCCAGATCGAAATCCGGCCACAGCATATCAGGAGGGAGTTTCCCAGAGAGCCCCGGCAGCTCTCTCCGCCTGCCTTCCTGCACTGTCTTTCCTTTCTGAGGGCTCTGACAGTGGTCCATAAATCATAATCAATACCTCCTGCTCCAAAATGGGCCTGTCCTGACAGCCGGGCTGCAGGCACTGAGCTCAGCGCCAGGCTCAATTACTAAAGAGAAATCAGTGTAATCACCATGAAATTGCATCGGAAACAAATTTAGCAAATGCGTCCCGTTTGGGGTGTGACGTGGCCTGTTCTCATGGCTCAGTCCCCTCCAGCTTTCCGGCACAATCATCCCTGCCTCAATTACCCTCGTTAGGCCGCCGGGGGCTCCAGCCCCACCAGCCCGAAAGTAGGCGATGGCCTCTGAGTTGCAATCAGCGCTCACTGCGCCATGATCACACGTAATTACACAGTGAGCACGGTGCCGGGGGGGGGGGGAGGCAAGGGCCTTCTGATTGCCGCAC
The DNA here is from genome assembly GCF_004348235.1 of Phoca vitulina. Lineage (NCBI taxonomy): Eukaryota > Metazoa > Chordata > Mammalia > Carnivora > Phocidae > Phoca > Phoca vitulina. Next base: position 47,041,117 of record NW_022589716.1, on the reverse strand, counting down.
ACATTGGCTCATCCAGGGTATTAAAACCATCAGCTATTAATACCAGGGCTTGCCGGCTGCACTGAGCAGGGCATGTCAATGGGGCTGTCTGTGGATGGCAGAAGGGTGAAGCTCTGGTTTGCACTTGGCAGGCACTGGGCTAGAGAATCAGAAGCTGGAGGAGGCCAGAGTCCACTTGGGAGGTTCCTGCAGATGTCCCCAAGGGGCCTTGGCCCCATTGTGCCCCTTTGGGGCCTTCCTGGACACCCAGGAGCATATCAGATGGTTTTGCTTCATGGGGATGTGTGGCCTTCCTGAAAATGGACAGGGTGGGGCCGTGTGGCTTGTGGAGATCATTGGATGGTCAGTGAAGTGGCTTGGGGCACTTCTAGGTTGGGCATCTAGTTGTCCTGCAGTGAGGATTCTGGAGAGCAGAACCTCTAGCCAGCCTGCATTGGGTGCAGGGCTTGAGCACAAAACAAGCTCAGTTGTGCTGGAGCTGGGCATCTGGGGAAACTGCTGTTTCTGCAGGACAGCCCAGACTACACTGGCTGATATAAACCGGTAGCATTGCTACCCAGAGGAGGACCTGGGGACAAAGAGAGGTGAGATCAATCACTCGCCCGCGGACACGGAGCTGTCAGTGCCAGAGCCAGAATTCAAACTCAGACTATCAACTCACTTGGGGTCTTATTAGTTAGTTTGAGAAATCAACTTTCCAGCCATCATTGCTGCTTCCAGCTGAAAACCACTCAAATAACACAGCATATTTTTCTTCTGGGTGGCCCTCTCCATTATAAATAATTTAACCTAAACTTAACCTAACCTAAACTGGCTTGAGCAATGAAAGGGAACTGGTTGGCTCATGTAATAGAAAACTCCAAAGGTGTGTCTGGCTTCAGGCACGGCTGGATCCAGGAGCTCCATGAGGTCTTGAGGCATCTGTCTTTCTTCTCTATCATCTGTATGGCTTCATTCTCAGGCAGGCTCTTCCCAAGTGGGAGGCACCAATGGCTGCCAGCAGCTGTAGACTTACCAACCTAGCAACACCTTTGGTCAGCACATGTCCAGGTAAGGATTTCATTAGCCAACTTTAGCACACATGTCTCTACTTGAACTGATCATTCTGGCCTAAAGGACGAGGTGCTCTGATTGGCCAGACTCAGGTCCCATGCCCAGTGGGAAGAGGAGTCAGTCCCTTTGCACCTCAGGGGTTAGCAAACTGTAGAGAACTGTGCATTTGAGAAGGAGGAAGTCTCATGTAGTTTGTAAGTTCCGGCTATGTCTGTGTGCAGGACACCTGAGGGGATGGATTGTCAGAAGTGCCTAGGGCATTTCTATGATTATCCAGTCTCTTCCCAGGGGGCCCATAATTAACTGCTGACTGCCCACTTGAAATGCACTTAAAAATGCCTGAGTCCTGCCTGCCCCCCAGCTTCTGCTGCCCATGTGACCTTGGTTGAGGGGGACATCTGGCCTGAGGCTGCCCATGATACCAGGGAACCCTGCCAGGTGACAGATGGGGCCAGGCCTGGGGGGAGTGACAGGGAGGCAGTTACACATCTCTGGCCATGAGGGGTGATCTACCCCAATCACACATTGGATGATAGTGCATTCTAGTCCCTAACTCAGAAGTACTTTTGAAAGAGGGCTGGAGTGCGGGCCCCCGGGGCTGGGGATGGGGGTGGCCCATCCTGGGCTACTCCAGCCTGAGTGATGTCATCTCTCCTCCACCCCATCGACCCCCTTCCACCCAATCTTCCCCCCCACTCACCCATACACACACCCTCTACAGGTCCACCTCTGCCCCCCCATCCTACCCACCTACCAGTCTACCCCATTGACACCATCCGTCTCCATCCATCCCCTTCCAGTGGCAATCCACCCCTCCTTTTTCTACAGCTGTCCAATCATCTGTCCACAGGTCCATCACGTGAAGTTGAAGCAGGAGCTTAGAAGAATCTGAGCCTCCAAGTGTTGGCGAGGGTGTGGAGAAATGGGAACTCTAGTGCTGTGCTGGTGGGAAGGGAAGGTGGTGCAGCCATGGTAGAGAATGTTCTGGAGCGTCCTTAAAAAGTTAAACATAAGCTACCGTAGAATCCAGCGTTCCACTTCTGGGTAGACACGCAGGTGAACTGAAAGCAGGGACTCGAAGAGGTATTTGCACACACACTCACAGCAGCTAAAAGGGGAAGCTGCCCAGGTGGCCATCGACGTACTGTGTCCTTCCCGTTCTACGAGGTGCGGCGAGCCGTCAAGTGTGCAGACACAGAAGATAGCATGGTGGCTGGGGGGGGGGGTGGCTGGAGGGCAGTGGGGAGCTGTTCAATGGGGGCAGAGTTTCTGTCTGAGGAGATGAGAACGTTCTGGAGACAGACGGTGGGGATGGTTGCACAGCAGTGTGAATGTACTTAGTGCCGCTGAACTGTGCACTTAAAATGGTTACGGTAAATTTTATGTTATGTGTATTTGTCCATATTTAAAAATAATAGAAAACAATTTAATTAATTAATTTATTTGTTGGAGAGAGAGAGGGAGCACAAGCAGGGGGTGTGGCAGGCAGAGGAAGAAGCAGGCTTCCCGCTGAGCAAGGAGCCCGATGTGGGACTCGATACCAGGACTCTGGGATCATGACCTGAGCCGAAGGCAGACGCTTAACTGACTGAGCCACCCGGGTGTCCCTTTGTTTTCTTTTTTTAAGATTTTATTTATAGAAAACAATTTTTAAAAAGAGTCTGAGGTTTACTGTGTGGCTAGGAGGGCCACAGAATGTTCTGGAGCTGGAGAACTCTGTCTTTGGGGCTTGGTGGTCCCATCTGCTCCCTCAGTGGCAGTGCTGGTGGCCTCACACCTCTGTCCTCATCTGACTGCCCTCTGGACACCTCCCCCTGGGGCCGCTCACAGCTGCCATGGCAGAACCTCTCACCTCCCCGCAGATGTCCCGCAGCCTGCCTTACCTCCACCTGCAGAGGCCCCAGCTCCTGCCCCGCAGCACACTGCCGTCTGTGGGCAAGTCTGCCCCGCTGAGCCGGGTCTCCGACGGCAGGCAGGCCGGGCTGGGGGGCAGCTCCAAGGCCTCTGCCCCCAGCCGCCTGGCCCAGGCACAGCGCAGGACTCGGGAGGTTAGGCCCCGCGTCTCTGGGTCCCGCAGGCCAGCGCTGGGACGCGGCCAGTTCCTCCAGCCCCAGCTCCACTTCCTCACTGGCAGGTGAAGCCTCTCCCAGCCCAGCTTTCAAAACCTCTCTCTTCTTTGTTCATGAGCCTTTCTTTGCTTTTTTAATAGATGAAGATAGGGGCACCCGGGTGGCGAAGTCGGTTAAGCGTCTGCCTCTTGTTTTTTCTTTTTTTTTGGAGATTTTATGTATTTATTTGAGAGAGAATGAGAAAGAGAGCACAAGGTGGGGGAGGGTCAGAGGGAGAAGCAGACTCCCCGCCGAGCAGGGAGCCTGCAGTGCTGGCCTCGATCCCGGGACTCCAGGACCATGACCTGAGCTGAAGGCAGTCGCTCAACCAACTGAGCCACCCAGGCGCCCTGCCTCTTGGTTTTGGCTCAGGTCATGGTCTCAGGGTTATGAGACGGAGCCCCAGAGCCCTGCGTCAGGCTCCGGGCTGTGGGGAGCCTGCTTGGGATTCGCTCTCTCCCTCTGCCCCTCCTGCTCATGCTCCCTCTCTCTCTGAAATAAATAAAGGAATGTTAAAAAAATATACATTTTTTTCTTTATATAACCATCGTGTCATTATCACACTAACAAAATTAGTATTTGCATATTCAAATTTCCTCAATTGTCTCAAAGCTGCGTCTTCACAGATGGTTTGTTTGAATGAGGACCTCCAGGAACCCGCTTGGTTTCACATCCCCTTCAGCTCTGTCGACAGGCGCTCCGTCTGTCTTAAAGCCATTTCTTGGGGAGAAGCGGGGCCTTTGAGGCAGTGTGGGTGTGGGGCAGGTGTGCCACGCTCCCTTGCCCCTTGTGGCCATAAACCAGTTCTTGATCTGGAAGCTTGATAGGTCAGGGTTGGGGTTCCAGGCCAGCAGGGCCCCTCGCTTCCCAGAGCACCTGCCGGGAGGGTACAGTGACACTGGCGTTGATCAGGAGCCCAGCCTCAGCCTGCCCTCTCCTGTCGTGGCCCCCAGGCGTCCCACTGCCTCAGGGGCTCCCTTCACCTTGGCTGTGTGCTCAGTCCTTCCATCCACCTGGAATTTTTTTTTTAAAGATTTCATTTATTTGAGAGAGAGAGAGAGAGGGAGAGCAAGCAGTAGCGGAGGGAGGGGCAGAGGGAGAAGGAGAAGCAGACTCCCCACTGAGCAGGGAGCCCTGTGCGGACTCGATTCCAGGACCCTGAGATCATGATCTGAGCCAAATGTAGACGCTTAACCAACTGAGCCACCCAGGCATCCCTGGAAATTTTCTTTAAATACGCTCTTCCTGTTTTAACCTGAAGAAGTTGTTGAAATCGAAACTTGATGGCACAATCCTAAGTGGATGACCAAGGTCGCTTGCCATAAGTAGAAGGTGACTGTAAAAGTAATACAATGAGAGTAAAAATAATATGAACTCCTAGAGTAGTAGCTGTCCACAGAAAGCCCCAACTGAGAAGCTAGTAAGTGCAAGCCAGGCCTCCCGCAGGTGCAGGTGCAGCTCTGGGAGCCTCCAGGACCGAGCCCCGCCCCAGCTCCTCGGGGAGCCTGCGAATTCTGCTTCCCAGGTCCCTGGCCGGCTGCCCTGGCCGGGGCTGGGGTAGGAGCAGGGAAGACTCTGCTTCTCCCCAGGGTGGGCGCCCCCCAGCTGGGCACCACCAGCAGCTCAGCCCCCAGCCCGCAACCCCTCCAGCCAGGGGATTCTGCCTCCTGCGCCCTCCGCCTCGCCCCTTGTACGAAGTTCCCTCTCTGGCCCTGCTCCTTGTCCCGACTGAACGTTGCCTGGGAGGACGCCTCAGGCTCATCGAATGTCAGGTCTGCCCTGCCCGAAACTGTCCCATAGCACCTAGGGTGCCCGTCCCACACCGTTTAGATGCCCAGCCTTAGCAGACCTGCAGGCTGGCCCGGTGCCAGGGTGTCCCTGCTCCTGCAGCGGCTCCACTCAGTGGCCCGAGAGCTTTTCCCCCTCCTTCCTCTGGCTTCCATGCTACCCCCCCACCAGGACCCCCCCAGGGCTCTCCCAGGGACGAGGAGCATGCCCACCCCGGGTACCTGCTCCTGAGTAGGACGATAGCTCCCAGGGGGCCTGGTCTCTCTGACATTACAAAGGCAGGTGTGTGGCATTCCTGTCATTCTTTGCATATTCTCAGGGCCTGAAACAATGGAGGGTAGAACACACAAGCAGTACTTAGTCCAAGGAAGAGAGCTGGAAAGGCCGCTCTTCTCTTGCTGGAACAAATGACCTGAAAACAGGTTTCAAGCACAAATTCCTCTTTAAATGATCAGTCTGCGAGAGGGGAAGAGCTCTTCCTGGCCTGGAATCCTGGGTCTGGCCTTGATGCCACGTGCGTGATCAGGGCAGCCTCAGGTTCCTCATCCGTACAATGGGAGAACACGTCCCTCGGGCCCTGCCAGGGTGGCAGCAGGATTGTATCATGAAGCTTGTGTAAGAGTCACAGGGAGTGTGTTGGAGATACACGCAGGCGTGTTTTCATATCCTGTGAACCTCCTCACCCCGAACAAAGGAATCTCACATTACGTGCGGCCGCAGTACCCACTTACTGTACGAGGCCATCGTGAGGCAATGGGCATCAGGGAAGGGTCATTCCAAAGCCCCTTCAGCTGCCTCACGGGCCACAAGCAAAGTCGTGATGCAGAGAGGACTCAGTTACTCCTGCCACCATGGGCAGCATTGGAAGCCGGGAAATCAGGAGTCAGGAAGAGAAAGCTGCTGGGGTGGGGTGGGGAAGCAGAGTAGCATCCAGAGTCTCCACAGAGGAGCAGCTCATGTCCAAAAGCTGAGGCATTCATTGAGGACTGAGGCTGAGAAGCAGAGGTGAGTGGGAGCAGGGCTGCTGCCCACACAACTCCAGAAATAATTGCATACACTGTAGTCTATGCTAATGGTGCTCATGGAGTTGTGCAGTGCACAACCTGTACAACTGCCCGAGGTGGCCCTGCATGGGCGAAGCACTTCCACTGGAGGCCGGCAGAAGAACTGACTTCCCTTCCCTAGTGTCAGGAAGCCCTATAAGCTTTGCCTTAGACCCCAGTGCCATCTTGGGGAGAAGGAAGAAAAGGGAGGAAGAGCCCTGTTGGGAAGGTGAACTGGGACCCAGATTTAACACTTTTCCAAAAGAGACTGTATTAAAACAAAAGAGATTGTTTAAATATCATTAAATTGAGATTTTTTTTTTTAATTTAAGGTTTTGTTCCTGCTTCCCAGTAGGGTGGAAGCTTGGGAGAAAGATTAGATAAGATACAGACAATGAAGAAGCTACATTAACAAAAATACCTGAGCAGAGCTGTGTGCATTTTCAACCCTAGAGACCACGCCAGGCTGGCATGCAGAGCGGAGATGTGAGGGCTTTGCCCGTCGCCTCCAGTCCTTAGTCTCGGGAAGTGCTTCATCCTCAGTGCAGATATATCAGTGGGCCTGGCCACAGCCCCCCAACTGACACATGACACCTATCAGCCAATCAGGGCATCTCCTTCCTCCTGTCAGGCTAAGCATGTCACCTGAGCAGGGACCATTTCCCCCCCCCCTGAAACTGTTGAAAAGAGAAAGTGCTCTTTGACATGGGGTGAGGAGGTTAACCAAGAGCGGGTTAGGGGTGTGTGGGGAGGGCACTTCATGAGCCTGCCTAAATGTGAAGCCAACTCAGAGGAGTGTAGAGACAAGACATGATAGACACAGGAGAGAGAGGTAGAGGTGGAAGAGATAGAGATGGAGAGGAGAGAGGAAGAGGGGGTGAGGGCAGAGGACAGAGGGCAGGGACGAGAAGGGAGAGAGAGATGAAATTCCTGATCCAGCTATGCCTGAAGACTAATCTACTCTGGCCTTTGGTGACATTAGCCAACAAATTCTTTTTTCCTGGTTTTGCTCAAATCCATCTGCTATTGCAATTTAGAGCTGTGCGGTTTGATGTGATAGCCCCTGGTCACATGTGGCTACCGAGGGCTCTAAACGTGGCTATAGTCAGAGCGGAGACGGGCCGTGAGTAGAGTACACACTTGCTGTGAAATATCTCATTAAAATTGCTTACATGGATTATATGTTGAAGTGATAATATATTGGATAGACAGGGTTAAGTAAAATATGTTATTAAATTTAATTTTACTTGTGCCTTCTAACTTTTTAAAATATGGCCACTAGAGAATTTTAAATTACATTTCTGGCTCACATCATAGTTCCATTGGACAGAGTGGGATTAGACTAATTTTCTAGGGATAAAAGAATATGCTCTTTGTGTGTGTGTGTGTGTGTTGTCTGTCTTAATGTCAATTGCTTCTTTTTTTTTTTTTTTTTAAAGATTTTATTTATTTATTTGAGACAGAGAGAATGAGAGAGAGAGAGCACATGAGAGGGGGGAGGGTCAGAGGGAGAAGCAGACTCCCTGCCGAGCAGGGAGCCCGATGCGGCACTCGATCCAGGGACTCCAGGATCATGACCTGAGCCGAAGGCAGTCGCCCAACCAACTGAGCCACCCAGGCGCCCAATGTCAATTGCTTCTAAAGAGTTCTCTAAGCAGAATGATTTCTGCTAACCAGAGCGGTTCTTGATTTTCTGAGTGTGTGATGGATGGCTTGAGTCTATGTATGCAGTCTATGCTAACGGTGCCCCATGGAGTTGTGCACTGCACAACCTGCACAACTGTACAAGGTGGCCCTGTGTAGGGGAAGCACATGTGAATTTGGGGTGAGAACTGGGGAAGTAAGGAAACACTCCATTTTTTGTTTTCTAAATGGCTTCAGTGAGCTTAAGTCACATACCGTACAATTCACCCATTTAGGGTGTACAATTCAATGCTTTTTTGTATATTCACCCATTGTATGGCCGTCACTGTAGTCAATTTTAGAACATTTTCATCAGCTCAGAAGAAACCCTACACCCCTTTGCGTCCATCTCCTGCTCCCTGCATTGCTCCCCAGCTTCTGGCACTACTCATCTACTGTCTGTCTCCAGAGATGTCTATTCTAGACATTTCATATAAGTGGAATCGTGCAATATGTGGCTTTTTGTGCCCGGCTGTTTTCCCTCCACATTACATTTCTAGAGTTCATCTGTGTTGTAGCATGGGTCTGCCCCTCGTTCCTTTTCATGGCTGAATCATATTCCATTGCATGGATAGACCGCAAACTATCCATTCCCCAGTTGATGTACACTTGGCTTGTTTCCACTCTTTGGTATTGTGTGTCATGCTGCTGTGACCCTTTGTGTACCCGTTTTCGTGTGGACAGATGTTTTCATTTCTCTTGACTATATACCTGGGAGTATAGGGTCACGACTGCTGAGTCAGGTGGTAACTCAGTGTCTAACTCTTTGAGGAACTGCCGGAGTATTCTCTACTGCGGCCACACCATTTTCCATTCCCAGCATCAAAGCATGAGGATTCCAATTCCTCCATAACCTTGGTCACACTTCGTGTTTTCTGGGGTGTTGTTTCTTCCTTCTGACAGTAGCCTCGCAATGAGGTGATCGCTCACAGGGATGTTGATTTGCATTTCCCTGATGATGAGTGATGTTGAGAATCTTCTCATGTGCCAATTGGTCATTTGTATATCTGTTTAAATGTCTGTTCAGGTCCTTTGCGCATTTTTGATGTGGGTTGTTTGATTTTTGTTCTTGATTTTAGTGGTTCTCTGTACGTTCTGAATATCAGTCAGTCCCTTATCAGATATGTGATTTGCAGATATTTTCTCCCGTTCTGTGGATCACCATTACTCTGTTGATAGTGGTCTTTGATGCACAAAAGTTTTTAATTTTCATAAGGCACGATTTGTCTTTTTGTTCTTTTGCTGTCTGTGCAATGACGTTAAAAATTCTCTTTTTTCTTCTGAAATTATCTTTATTTCATTCCACCCTCTTTCTTGAAAGGTGGTTTTGCCAAGTACACAATTCTGCTGAGTTATTGTCTCTCAGCACTTCGGAGATTTAACTCATTGTTTTATAGCCTCCATCATTACTCATCGAAGGTTGGCCATCAGTTCACTGGTCTTTCCTTGAAGGTGGTGTTCTTTCTTTCTGGCTATTTTTAGGATCAGCTTTTCATCTTTGGTGTTCTGGCTTTTAGATCCAATGTCTTCCTGATCCTTGCGTCAGTTACAGCAGAATGTTCTGGATAATGACGCTTCCAGTGAGGGCCCCATTTCAGCCTTTCTAGGGATGGAGCAAGGGCTTCATTCCCCTTGTTCAACACCGTCCCCTGGAAATCCCTGGAGTGGTTCCTGTTTTGCGCAACAAGCCGGCTCAGGGACAGGGCCCCCAGCCACTGACCACCATATTGTGAGCTGCATTCTGCCCTTTGCCTGAGTCCCATAAACTCTGACCCCAACACCTCTGATGAAGCTGTTGGGGATGGGGCTCATGCTTCCATGGGGTGAGGGTCTGCACCCCACCCAGGTGTTTCCAGTTCACTCTTCCTTCCCTTGCTCTTGCTAACCTCCCACCCACTCATGGAGCCTTGTGGGGGAGGCAAGAGGACTCCCCAGTGGCTCCCCCTTGGAGCCTGGCCATCTGGCAGATCGTGGTTACTTCTGTGGGTGATCTGAACCAGGGTGTAGAATGTGGTCGAGTGATGTTACTGCCCCCGTCCCTGCCCCAGCCTCTGACAGTTCCTTACACACCATCAGGGCTCCTTGCTGGCCTTTCTGAAAATCTTGGGGCGTTTCCAACAGTTCCGTGGCTCTGGGTCACCTGTAGAAGCCCCTATTTCTGTCTGCAGCCCGGGGCCCTATAGCTGTGGCAGGGGCCTCTGCCCAGAGCTGCTGTGGCCACGAGCAGGTGAGAGGCCAGAGTGTTCCTCCCTTAATTGCCCACTAGTCGAGACTGTCCCCTTCTGCCTCCACCCCCCCAGATCAGTGGACAGCTAGGGGAGCCTGCTCAGACATCAGGGCAAAGGGCACGAAGGACGGTAAGCCTGGATTAGGACGCAGCTACAGAGCTGCAGAGCCCCTTCATTCCAGGGGTGAGTTCCTGGCAGGCCCCATAAGGGCCCATTAAACCTCCCGGGTGGGGGGTCCTTGAAGGCTGATAGGCAGTCACTCTTGACTTTTCAATTCCTGCCAGTTAAAATACTTCCCATAGCAACTGACTCTGGAAATGCTTCCCACCGAGGGCTGGATTAGAGTCAGCAGAAGAAATTTCCCCAAGCTCTTTGCAGGAGGGGCTCAAAGATCCTTTGGGATGGGCCCAGTGTGAGGAACGGATAGTGTGTCACCCTGGCGGGTGGGGGGGTCCCCTGCTCACGACCCCCGAATTCTAGAAACTGAATAGCATGGTCTAGTAATTCTAAAGCTGGCTAGTCTGCATTGCCCATCCCTGTCGTTGGGTGCCACCTGCTCAGTGAGGCCCTCCCAACCACCCCACGCACAGGGCCCTTTTCCCAAAGCTGTCTCTATCTCTGCTCTGCTTACTTTTTCTCCAAAGCATGTGTCACCACCATTTATATACCTTTCTCGCTGCCTTGTAAGGGCAGGGATTTTGTCTGTCTCGGTCCCTGCTGCACCTTCTGCATCTGAACAGTGCCTGGCACACAGCGGGGCCGCAGCGCACAGCAGTTGAATACACGAACGGGTGTGGAAGGAACTCCTGGTCTCTGCACATGCACGGCCCCCGCTGTCAGGTGGATGCCCTCACCTGTCTCAGCCAGGCGCATCGGCATCGCCTCTCCTGCAGGTGTTCGGGCCTGCTCCCCTCAGCACCATGGCCGGACGGTCTTTCTGAGGCAGGGTGAGCTGTTCCCACCGCCTGTTCCCGGGGCTTTGCGGGACCCCATCGTTAGTTATGATGGGTAACTTCTCCCATCCTCGCGCAGAATCTCTATGCCGCGAAGAAATCCGGTGCTTCCCTACCCTGGGGGCCATTCCTCCCCTGCCCTGAGTCTGTGGCTCTCCACCCTGACTTGCCCCCAGAGCTCTGAGTCCAAACTCCATCCATGCCTGTGCAGAAGTCACCGTGGGCCCAGGGGCGGGGGCTCCAAGGCTGCCGAGGTAGACTGACTGTGAAACCGTCCCCACCTCTCAGCTCCCTGCCATGCCCGTGCCGCCCCTCCCGAGAGGATGTGGGCGTCTGCTTCCCCACCCTGGAAACCTGGGCCTCCTGGCGACTCAGTCTGCCCCTCTGAGTGTGGCTGCTGGGTGGCCATGTGCACTTTGGAACCTGGGCCTCAAGATGCCCTGCAGGGTTCACTTTCTCATGGATGGAGAGAAAACCCGTGGCCACCCTGCCGGGGCCCGAGAGATCACGTGGGAGAGAGGCCTGCCACCCCGGCCAGGGCCCCCCAAGCCCCGCCTGGAGCTGGCCGACCCGTACGGCTGACTCTGGGCCCGTGGGCAGCCATGAATGCTCGTGATTTTCAGCCCTGGAGTTTTGAGTGGTTTGTTAAGCACGGGGTTATCAGATAAAATATAGGATACCCAGTTACGTTTGAACTTCAGATAAACCACAGGACATTTTTTGTTGCTTATCTGAAATTCAGATGTGATGGGGTGTCCTGTGTTTTTATTCACTACATCTGGCAATCCCGGTTGAGCAGCAGTGTTATGGGCTGAATGGGCCCCCAAATTCACCTGTTGAAGTCCTAACGCCTCGCCTTGTACCTCAGAATGTGACTGTTTGTAGATAGGATTTTAAAGCGGCCATTAAATTGAAATGAGATCATATGGGTGTGGGGCCTGGTCCAACCTGACTGGTGTCCTTAGAAGGAGGGAGACCAGGACACGACACAGAAGGACGACCACGTGAGATCGCAGGGAGAAGACCACCATCTGCAGGTCCAGGAGAGGGGCCTCAGAGGAAACCAACCCCGCCGACACCTGATCGCAGACTTCAGCCTCCAGAACGGAGAGGAAATCGATGTCTGTTGTTCAGGTTGCCCCATCTGTGGTGCTTGTTACGTGCGGACTGTGGCTGTGTCCCCTCTGGGCGCAGGGGCGCTCAGCCCACCTGTGCCGGCTGGGGCAGGCAGCCCTGCTCTGTCCCCGGACCGCCCCCAGGACGAGCAGCCCTGGGCCTTGCAGAGCCGAGGCGTCCACACTGCGCCCCATCCTTCCCAGCCTGTGGGGCCATGTGGCCAATTGTGCACGTGTAGAATCAAGAGGCTGTTTTCTGCTCATGTTTGGGAGACTATCCCCGAATGAATGTACGTGTGTGCTAAAAGCTTGCTTTCCCAGGGGCGAGCAGGTGGATGTCTCCCCAGGACGCCCCAGGTCAGGGCGGCCGGACATTCCAAGCTGGGTCAGGGGCTGTGGGAGACAGCTGGCGTCCAAAGGCACCCTCCCCTCCTCTAGTGTTTCCGAGTCCCTGCCCAAAGCTGTCCTCCCGGGCCTGCATGGTGGCCGGCGGGGGTGGGGTGGGGGTGGGATGGCTAGGGGTGCTCATTGCTCTCCTTTCCCTGGCTGCCTGGGACAGACCTGCCTGCCGCTGGCTGGCCCGCTCCCCTCCTGGTCTGCTGGGCTTCCGTTTCAGAGCTGAAAGGTTGAGGTTCCCTCTCCTCCCCCCCGCCCCCGCCTTCACAGCCAGGGCTCAGGGCACACCCCTGCTCAGGAGCCGTGTGGCCCAGGCCACCTGCTGGCAGGGTGGGGGCAGTGCGGGGCTGGTGCCCACTGCTGGACCAGACGTCTTCCTCCACCACTTAGGATGCCTGTTCTCTGCCGTTGGATCAGCCAGGGGCAGGAAGTGGGGGAGCATCTTTGTACACTCCCAGGTAGAGAAATGATGCCCCCTCCTCCTGCCCCATGCCCAGCGAAACTGGCCCTGTGTACAGACGCGCCCTGCTTCCTGTTTAAGGTCTGCCTTTTCCTGCCCTTCCAAGGCCCTGATGACAATTGCTTGGTGGTGTGTTAACAAAACACAACAATGAAATTGGTATCAGGATTGTGGGTGTATTGAGTTCAATTATTTTCATTGCATCTTGTTTATTAATATAAATATTTAAGGCTATGAATTTTCCTTTGAGGAACACTAGCCCCCATGTAGTGTTCTTAGTGCTGGATATTCCAAATTTGGATTTTGATTTCACCTTTGATCCAAATGTTGCTTAGGAAAGAGCTTTAAAATTCCCAGACACAGGGCCTCAATATTATTATCTAGTTTTATTGCATTGTGAACAGAGACTTTTTTCTGTACTTAGTTCTTAATGCCATAAAATGTGTATAGCTTAAAAATTCAGGTTGTGGCATTCTCAAGCTCGAAACAGAAATTTTGTCCCCTGTCCTACCCAAATCTACACCCCTGAGGTAACTATTTCAACCCTTTTAGATGCCTTTTTTGTCCCGCATCATCATCTGCTTCAGTAACAGGACTTTCTACAAATTTTATGCATGTGAACATTAGGCATTATCCACTGAACTTCATCTTTATGAGATCAGGCTGTGCATTCCCCCTCCTTCCCCTCTCCATGGCCCACTGTGTGGTGATATCACAAGTTTTGGTTAAATCAATGTCTAGCGTTTATATTGTTCTGGTTGTGTGAATATTGTTCATAGCTCAGTCACATGGTATACCGCAATCCTGTTTTTTTCTTATGCCATTTCTTCCCTGGGATCGTCCTTATTTTTTTGGAGGGGGGGGAGTTAGTAATTATTATTATTATCCAAACATAGTAGTAACCCACTGATTTAAATTTTTTCTTGATGACATCCCCCTAGAGCCTGGATGGTTAGTCTCGCTGTAGCTGTGGTCTCTCCCTTTCCTCATGGCCTGGAAATCCCCTTCGCCTCAGTCCTGGGTCCCAATCCTTATAATGGGGGTCCCGATGCCTCTTTCTTCCCTGGTTGGTGCCCACGTGTAGACTGAATGTGTTCTCTGGCAGGTTCCTTCATACCTATATACGGAGGAGGCAAAATTGTTGAGACCCTGTGTGTCCAAAAATATTGTATTTTACATTTATACTTTAAAGTATGTATTTACGGGGCGCCTGGGTGGCTCAGCCATTAAGCGTCTGCCTTCGGCTCAGGTCGTGATCCCAGGGTCCTGGGATCGAGCCCCACATCGGGCTCCCTGCTCGGTGGGAAGCCTGCTTCTCCCTCTCCCACTCCCCCTGCTTGTGTTCCCTCTCTCGCTGTGTCTCTCTCTGTCAAATAAATAAATAAAATCTTAAAAAAAAAAAAAAGTATGTATTTACACTTGCACTTGACAATCACTTGTCTGGATATTGAGTTCTAAGTAGGAATACGTTCTTCCACAGCATTCAAGGCCATCCGATCCTTGTCTCCCAGCCTCCAAGCTTGCTGTGGAACAGCGGGACGCCATGGGCGTCCTGCCCCTCTGCGTTCTGCAAGGGGACTTCACAGTGGAGCCAGCTAGGGAAGAGGCTTTCTTTTAAGATAGGGCAGGGAGGCCATGAGGAAGGAGAAATTTATGCGTATCCTCATTGAATAAACTATGAACTTTTGCCAGCCACGGGCACTCAGCTGGGGCTTAACTCCGTCCTCACCATGACACCTGAGTCCTTTTCACTCTTCACTTTAAGGGAACCAATGTGATTTGACAAGTTTCAACACTTCATTTGCATGTTAACCCAACCACTCCCAGTTCACCTAGTTTCAATCCCTATTTTGCATAGAGGACCCGAATGAGAACTGCACTCATGACCTTCGTCTTCATAACCCTGCCTCCTGTGTGTCTTCCTCGGAATCTGAGTCAGGTTGCTACCTGAATCTGTGTCTCCCAATTTAATTCTAATTGCCCAAATAAATGCCTGTTTGTTCAAATTTGTAGGGACTTCTATCTTGGTCAGCAGCATGGGATCTGTTTTCGTCCTTGGGACACGTTTATGGTGTCTCTTGCCTACAGTGTTGAGACTTGATGGTGATGAGCCTCAGTGTGGGTCTTCAATTCCTTGGGTCCTTCTTGAGGACTCTCAATGTGGAAACTGATGTTATTCCATTCTGGTATGTTCTCTTTTATTGTTTTCTTGGATGATTTTCTCTCCTTAGTTTCCCTGAATTCCTATTATTCAGACACTGGACATCCTGGATTGACTCTGATTTTATGATTCCTTCCCTTTTATCATTTTATCTTACTCTCTGGAAGATTCCCTCAACTTCATCTTCCAATCATCCTATTGAATTTTTAAACTTACGTTCCCACGTGTTTAATTTCTAAGATCTACTTAGAAATTGTTCTCTGAATTTTCCTTGTTAGGGCATCTGTGTTTCTTTTATGGATCTTCCCTTATCTCTCTGAAGATATTTATTTTGATTTTTCTTTGAAGTTTTGCTTGGCTGCCTGCATCAGAGGCCCTCTGAGACCCTCTGTTTTACTCTCTATTTTCCATGTTAGAGGCTTTCTCTGGGTGATCCTTGCCTGTCTATTCATATTTAAAAGGGAGGCACTAAAACCTGATTAAACACATAATGAATATTTGTAAGAGGGGAGATGGGAAATTATCCAAATGCTCATCAGTAGTACAATAGAATAAAACAGTGTATTCCCCCAACGGGATACTCGGCAGCAGTGAGAATGAACAACCTATACACACGTTTGTACGGGGGACTCTCAAAAACATGATATTCAATAAAAGCAGCCAGACATGAAGTAGCACACATGCATGATTTCATTTGCATGATGCGTAAAAACAGGCAAAATGAATTTATGCCCCAGAAGTCAGGATAGTGGTTATCTTTGAAATGGGGTGGAGGCTGGGAGGGGGTGAGGGGGCTTCTGGGATGTTGATGGGTTCCATTTCTTGAGCTTGAACTGATCACATATGTGTTCAGTTAGTGGAAACTTACCTAGCTGGTGGATCTTATGATGAGTGCATATCACCATGCATTGATTATACTTCAATACATTTAACATCATAAAAATGAAACTGTGTGTTGGGGGTTTGTGGACGGGTGGTCTCCTGATGGTGAACCCACAGGGTCAAGCTGTTCCTCTGGAGAGGAACCTTCTGCTGTCCTCCTGGTGACCGCATTCTGTATGGGGAAGGGGGCTGGGGTCTCATGACCCCATGTGCAGACTTTCTCATGTTCCCTACTTTTTCAGTAAGGAGCCTCACTTCTGCCCCAGAAAGGCTGAGCTCCCTCACCCCAGCGAGCCCCTGGTTCACTTTCTGCAGAGAGACAATCTCCTGTCTTCTTTGGATGGGGCAGAGAGATTTCCCTAGCTGCACAGGTGGGGTGGGGAGCAATGGGATCCAAGTGGCCAAACCCTTTCTCCAAGGTATCTGGTGTCCCCAATTCCACAGAATTTTGGAACTCTGCAAATGAGTTGGCTTGACTCTGCCTGGCTTCCCCAATCCTGGCATCCAAGCAATCTTTATTTCCCTGCATATTCTGTTTTGTCTTTCTGGGCCTCCTATTAGTAAGTGAGGGACCATCTGGACTAATTTACTAAGAGTTATTTTTTCTCTCATATTTTCCATCTCCCTTTTCTTTTGTTCTGCTTTCTAGTATATTTCTTCAACTTTATTTTCCAATCCTTATGTAGATTAAAAAAACCCAGCTATTATATTTTTGTATTTTTAATTAAACTTTTAATTTTGAGATAATTATATTCAAATGCAATTATAAGAAAGAATGGAGAGAGATCCTGTGTACAATTTACCCAGTTTCCCCCAGTGGTAACATCTTGCAAAACTATAGCAATGATATCACAATCAGGATATTGACATTAATATAGTCACGATACAGAACATTCCGTCACAAGGATCCCTTGTACTATCCTTTTATAGCCACACCCACCTCTCCTTCCCCCCTCCCTTTATCCCTGATCCCTGGCAATTACTAATCTGTTCTCTGTGTCTATATTTTTGTCATTTCAAGAATGTATATGACATTGCATATGAATGTACGTTCCATTCCATTCCATACAGTATGTAACATTTTGTGATTGGCTTCTTTCCTCAGCATACTTCCCCGGAGACTCATCCAAGTTATTGCCTGCAGCAATGCTTTGATTCTTTATTGCCAAGTAGGATTCCATGGTGTGGATGCACCATTACCTGTTGAAGGACATCTGAGTTGTTTCAGTTTTTGGCTATAACAAATAAAGTGGCCATGATTATTCTGTATCAATTGTTGCAGGAATGTAAGTTTTCATTTCTCTCTGATAAATGCCCCAAAGTGTAATTGTTGGGTTGTATGGTAGTTGCATGTTAAGTTTTATAAGAAGCTGACAAACAGTTTTCCAGAGTGGCTGTACCATTTTACATTCCAACAAGTAATGCCTGAGCAATACAATTTCCCTACATCCTCACCAGCATTTGGTGTTAACACTATTTTGAATTTTAGCCATTTTGATAGGTGTATGGCATATTTTATTATGGTTTGAACTTTCATTTCCTTAATGGTTAATGATAGTGGATATCTTTTTATGCTCTCATTCATCATCTGCATATCTTCCTTGGTGAACTGTCTGTTCATGTCTTTTGCC
Source organism: Phoca vitulina (assembly GCF_004348235.1). NCBI lineage: Eukaryota > Metazoa > Chordata > Mammalia > Carnivora > Phocidae > Phoca > Phoca vitulina. Next base: position 47,023,616 of record NW_022589716.1, on the reverse strand, counting down.
CATTTTCTAATTGGATTGTATTTTTTTCCTCTGAAAGGTTTTGAGAGTTTTTTATATGTTCTAGATATTAGTCCTTTGTTGGGTATGTGTTTTGCAAATATTTCTCCCAGACTGTATCTTGTCCTTTCATCTTGTTAATATGGACTTTTGCAAGCAAAACTTTTTAATTTGGATGAATTCTAATTTATCAAAATTTCCTTTTATGGATCATGCTTTTGGTGTCAAATCTAAGAACTCTTTGCAAAGCCTTAGATCCTGAAGATTTTCTCTTGCTTTTTTCTAAAAGTTTTATAGTTTTATATTTAAGTCCATGATCTATTTTGAGTTCATATTTACATAATGTGTGAGGTTGAGGTTTTTCACAGCTATCACTTAAAAAGTTATTAGACTTTATTTTTAGAACAGTTTTAGATTTACAGAAAAATTGAGTAGATTGAATAGGGGTTCCCATATACTCTTCCTCTCCCTCACATGGTTTCTCCTATTATTAAACATCTTGCACTAGTGTGGTTACAATTAATGAATCAATATTAATACATTATTATTAACTAAAGTTCATAGTTCATGCTTAGTGTTGTACATTCTATGGGTTTTGACAAATGCATAATGCATAATGTCATGGATCCCCCATTACAGTATCATACAAAATAGTTTCATTGACCTAAAAAGGTGCTGTAGCAACCACTGATCTTTTCACTGTCTCTATAGTTTTATTGCCTCTATAGTGTTACTGTCTACAGTATTGCCTTTTCCAGAATGTCATAAAGTCAGAATCATATGGTAGGTAGCCTTTTCATACTGGCATCTTTCACTTAGCAATATGCATTTAAGATTCCTCCATTTATTTTTGTGACTTGACAGTTCATTTCTTTTTTATCACTGGATAATATTCTATTGTATGGACGTACCACATTTGTTTATCCATGCACCTATTGACAGACATCTTGGATGCTTCCAGTCTTTGGCAATTACCAATAAAGCTGCTATAAACATGGTAGTAGTTTTTGTGTGGATATATGTTTTCAACTCAATTGGGTAGCTACCTAGGAGCATGATTGTTAGATCATATGCCAAGACTATGGCTAGCTTTAGTTAGTAAGAGACTGCCAGTCTTCCAAAAAAAGTCTACCATTTTACATTCCCACTGGCAATGAATGAGAGTTTCTGTTATTCCACATCCTCACCAGCATTTGTATTGTTTTCTTTTTTTAAGATTTATTTATTTATTTGAGAGAGAGAGAGTGAGTGCAGGGTGGGGGGAGGGGCAGAGGGAGAGAGAGTCTTAAGTAGACTCTGCTCTGAGAGAAGAGCCCAACGTGGGGCTTGATGTCACAATCTTGAGATCACGACCTGAGCTGAAACTAAGAGTTGGATGCTCAGATGACTGCGCCACCCAGGCACCCCCGTATTGATTTAAAAATGAGGGTTCTTGGGGCACCTGTGTGGCTCAGTCGTTAAGCGTCTGCCTTCGGCTCGGGTCATGATCCCAGGGTCCTGGGATCCAGCCCCACATCGGGCTCCCTGCTGAGCGGGGAGCCTGCTTCTCCCTCCCCCACTGCTTGTGTTCCCTCTCTTGCTGTGTCTCTCTCTGTCAAATAAATACATAAAAAAAAAATGAGGGTTCTTGTTTTATGGATGTAGAATTTCTCTCGCCTCTATAAGAATATTAATTAACATTTTTTTTAAAGTTTCCATCTGTTTCCTACTTTATCTTTGGTTTCTTCAATTTCCTTTTCTATTTTTTTTTGTTCCCCATCTTTCATGTTGGGGCTTTCTGCATACATCTGGTCATCCTTGATTTTCCATTCATAATCAAGAGATAATTGGATGTTCTGTACTCATGGGCTGGACCTTTTGGTTGGTGGGCTTACTTTTTGGTTAATTGCAAGCAAGAGCAGCTATTTTATTGGAAGACTGCCAAATGTCTGGAGAACTCTCTGCTCTTCTACTGATAGGAAGAGGAGGTGATTAGCTTTCTCCTGCTGGTTTTGTATGTGGGCAGAGGAGAAGGTTTGGGGAAAATGTCAATCATTAAGTATCCAGACTTTCAAGTATTCATTCTATTTCAACCCCTGGTCTCTCTCTTTCCCATTCAATACACCAACAGAATAAGCCTGCAATCTCATGCTTGGGGCTTGGCATCTGCCTGGCTGTTGGGGCATGGGTGGAGTAAGGGATTGGCTGTAATGAAGAAAGATTTTCAACCCATTCTTCTGTTGACTTCTTGGCTCTTCATCCTTTTCCTTGTTGGTGCTATCTCGGGGTCTGTGCAGGGAAAATGGGTTCATTTGCTGTCTGTGTCTTTCTTAGCTTGTCCTTGAGGTTGAGACTTGTCTGACCTGTTAAGTCAGGTGTCTGTTTTCACATTTCTCAAAAAGTGAGAAAAAACTCTATCCACTGACATTCCCTCTTATGTTTCCTATGCCTTTGTGGTTTAAGTTTTTAAAACATTTCACATTGCTTTAGTATGATCTTGGATGAAAGCGGAAAGACACTTGTGGTCAATCCATCACCTTTACCAAAATCCTTAAAATATTTGATAAATATAAGATTAGTAGATAGAGAAATATTTTAAACACTACAGAAGTATACAAAGTAAAAGAAAAAAAGTGACATTTTCTCACCATCTTCTGTCACTTTTCCATTTCACAGATGTCCCCACTATTAATTGTTGGGCATGTATCCTTTCAGATATTTGTCTATGCACACGAATAATTATACCCCGAGGTTGTATACCTGTGTGAACTCATTCTCCCACATAAAATGTGATCATGCTACTTGGGTAGACATGGAGTTGTGCCCCTCAGATTTTTCTTCTAGAAATAGCTCCCTGCCCCACTAGGAGGAGCGTGGTGGGTGGCTGACAGTGATGGGCTATGACCCCCATCAGGATTTGCCTTGGGTACTTTTTTTTGGGGGGGGGGGAGGGGCAGAGGGAGAGGGATAGAGAGAATCTTAAGCAGGCTCCATACCCAGCGCAGAGCCTGACATGGGGCTTGATCTCATAACATTGAGATCATGACCTGAGCCAAAATCAAAAGCTGGACGCTTAACCAACTGAGCCACCCAGGCGTCCCTGGACTTGCCTCCGGTTCTAAGGGAAGATTGCAATCTTCCTGGGGCAGCCCTAGCCAGTAACCAGCAAGATGGAAGCATGGCTCCTGTCTGCTTCTGCCTCATGCGGGGCTCCTCCAGTGGCCAGCTTGGCTCTGGAGCTCCCACTGAAAGGCAAGACCATCAGGTCTGCATGGAGACTGAGGTCTCCTCCATTCAATTCTGCCTCCCCCCTTCCTTTTACAAGCAGTCTCCCCAACAGAACTTCGGTACCATCCTGTCACAACATTTGCTCCCTGCAGGATCCAACCAATACTCTCATTCTGAACCCTGGCTTTTTTTCAGTTAGCATTTATTAAGGATACCTTTCTATGTCAATGCCCATAGATCTGCCCCATCCTTTTTTATTTTAAAGATTTTATTTATTTTTTTTGAGAGAGAGAGAGCTAGCATGAGAGAGAGCATGAGTGGCAGGGAGAGGTAGAGGGAGAGGGAGAAGCAGGGTCCTCACTGAGCAGGGAGCCTGATGCGGGGCCCGATCCCAGGACCCTGAGATCATGACCTGAGCTGAAGGCAGATGCTTAACTGACTGAGCCACCCAGGCGCCCCTGCCCCATCCTTTTTGATAGCTGTATAGTATTTTTAGGGAAGGATGTATCATAATTATTTAACCATTCTGCTTCTGATGGACCTTTAGAGTGCTCTAATTTTTCTTTAAAAATCCTGTGATATTTTAAATATGTATATTTCAGCACAACAGATAGCTTCAAACAATTTATGCATTTGTTTATTTTCCCTTACCACCTCTCACTCAGGAGTATGTGCAGAGCAGACCCCCAGCAGACCATTTTCCTCAGAGAGAAGGGAAATGAGCAGGAGACAGTGGTGAAGTGTTGGAGGTCCTTTGGCTCCCTTGGCTTCCTCCTGCATTGCTTTGGAAGGGCTGTTTACACACCAAGGAATGACAAGATAATTACACGCCATTCCTGCCCATTCATTAAGGCTGGCCCCCAAGGAAGCTTCTGGTAGACACCGCTCTTTTAGCTCTGTTTGAACTGCTACACAAACCAGAGAATTTAAAAAATATGAATTTTATTTTCCTCAAATGTCACTGTAGGATTTTGACAGGTTTTTCTTACATTTTGATTCATAAGAATATTTTCCCTTTCTCATTCTTATCATGCCACACTTAAACAGATCATCTGGTCTCTCCTTCAAACTCCTAGGAGTCCCACACTCTGAGCTTCCCTCCCTGGCTCTGCCTCTTTCTTCTTGGCATCCTGTGGGGGTTCCCCTTTCTCAACTTGCCCCCTCTGGGGTGGGTGGTTTTTTCCCTGGATCCTTTCATGGACTCTCCTCTGCCTCCTCAACATACTCATGAGGGGTGATGGACATTTTCTTTAGCAATCTGGCACCCCGCCCAGCCTCTCTCCACTCTTCGTTTAGTAGGCGTTGTGCAGAAGTCCACAAAATGGGCACACATCCCCCAAGGTTACCAACAGAGGCTTGTTGTCCATGTCAGATGCTCAAAGCACATGGCTTGTTAAACAAAAATCCCAGAGTGAGAAACAAGAGGATAGAGTTGGGGAGGTGATACATTTGAGGTCGGTGCAGGGGGCGGAGGCTGGTACTCCCTCTGTCTTGGTGTGCTGTCTCCTTAGTCCAGGCCCCCGCCCAGTGTTTGGTGCATTACATGGACCAGAGTTGAAGGCAGTCAGGGATCCCACAGACAGAAGGTGCCTGGGGCCAAGGACCCGCACTTGCTCTGCTGGCAGCTCACGAGCCAGGATGCCTGGCCAAGAGCTGCCACATGCCAACTAGCCACTGAGCAGCTTCCCAACTGACAGCTGTGGATTTTATCTGGAAGAGGACAAGAGGGTCCTGAATGGGTGTCGCCCACATTGAGTGACCCATTTAAGACCTCACAAAAATGAAGTGACTCGTGCATTTAATGTACCATGAAAATTCAGTGTTGCATATAGTGTGTCCTGAACACTTACTGCCGCTTGTCCTTTTGTCCCTTTTCAGCTGTGTTCAGCACACACGTGTTCTTATGTCCTCTGCCACATCTCATGGGTCACTACCTTACTTTTCTGTGCTTCATTCTTGAACATCACCCTTCCCATGGGGGTTTCCTTCTGAAAGGAGAGTTAAATGCTCTCAAACAGTATAGCAAGTGCACGTAACAATAATCTGCTTTCTTCTGAACTGTTTTACAGAATTACGTAACATCTTGTACACCTCAGAGTGTATATAAAATGTATACGTACATGTACATTTAGAACAAAACAAATCTCTGTGTACCCCAACCCAGGTGAACAAAGGTGATGGATAGTCCCTAGAAGCCCCTGTGAGTCTCAACCCCCCAAAAGTAACTTCCTTTCCCTAATTTATGCTGAATATTTATTGGCTTTTATTGATAATTTCATCCCAAAGCAATATATTTTTGGGTCTGTCCATTTTTGAATTTATATAAATGTAGTCGTACTTTGTGCATTTGCTGTGATTTGCCTCTCTTGCTTCACATCCGGTTTTTGAGATTAAGTGGTGCTGATGTGTACCTGGGGCTCCTTTAGGGCGATCCAATGTTCCCACAGCGTCAGTCCTGGGGAAGACATTGCTCGTTGTCACTGCTGCAGAGTGCTCTGTGGCACAAATGGACCACCAGCCACATATCCACGGACATGTGGCTGCTTTTGCTCTGGGGCTATTCGAACAGGGCTGCTGTGAAATTCCCGAACAGCCCCTGGTGCTCGTGGGTTTATTCCCAGGAGAGCAATGGCTGGCCGTCAGTGTTGTGGGATTGACGTTTCTGGACAATAGCAGCCTGTTTGCACAAGGGACAGAGGCAATACACGCGCCTACCAGCCGTGGGTGCTCAACCCCCTTCCTCCACTCCCACCAGCTCTTGGTTTTGTCCAACTTCTATTTTTGCCCGTTTGGTACGTATGAAATGTATCTCACCGTAGTTTTCACTCAAGTTTCCAAGGTTAATAAAAACGTTTATTAGCCATTTAGATTTCCTTTGTGTGAAATGTCTATTCATGTCTTTCACCCATTTTTCTATTACCCTGTTTTTTTTATTGGCTGCCAGAGTCCTTTATATATTTTGGATATTAATCCTTTGCAGGTACATGTTACAGATATCTTCTATTAGTTTGTGACTGATCATTTCACTTTTTTAAAAAGATTTATTTATTTATTTTTAGGGAGAGAGAGAGAGAGAGAGCAAGAGAGAGAGAGAGAGGACATGAGTGGGGGGAGGGACAGAGGGAGAAGGAGAGAGAGAGAATCTCAAGCAGACTCCCCGCTGAGCACCAAGCCCAACATGGGGCTCAGTCCCACCACCCTGAGATCATGATCTGAGCCGAAATCGAGAGTTGGATGCTTAACCGACTGAGCCACCCAGGCGCCCTGATCATTTCACTTTTTTTATGGGATTTAGTTCAACAGAAATTCTTCCTTTTTTTACCTTTTCTGTTTTACCTTTTTCTGTTCACTGAAAGGACCACTCTTAACCGCAAAGTCATGAGGACACGATCCCACAGTCTCCCAGAAGTTTCACATTTAAGCCTTTGATTCCCCCAGAGCTGGCCTTGTGTAGGGTGTGAGGCCAGGATCTAATGTTATTTGTGGTTTTCATGTGGATCACCAATGTGCACATTCTGGTTTTGGACTGGTTCTCCTTTCCCACTGATCTGCCGTGTCACCTTGGTTATCAATCAAGTTTCCATAGACCTGTAGCTCTATTTCTGAGCTCTATTCTATTCTCAGAGAATAACTTTCCCCCTACACCCGTTGTCTCTTTGGCAGGATCCCCCATGGGGGTAGCCGTGGTGGGAGGGGCTGCCTCCTCTCTCACTGTCAGATGCAGATAGGAATGTCCAGGTTCCCCTGGCCCCAGAGCAGCCGGGGCTGAGGAGGAGGATGGGAAGGCCATGGTGAGGGTCTGGACTTTAACCAGAGGGACTGGGGAAGCCACAGACAAGTTTTCACCAGGGAATGTAGCAGGGCAGGCATCGTTGAGTCTCGAGAATTCACTGGGATGTTTTGTGGCCACAGCTTGGAGAGGGCTGGTGTGGCAGCAGGGACCAGTCGGGGAGCTGCCTCACAAGCAGGATGAGGCCTAGGCCAGCGGGCTGTCTCCTCCTCACGTAGTTTTGTCTCTCCCTGAGGGGTTTCCTGGGGGCTCCTTCTACAGACGCCCTTACTGCACTGTGCTGTGGGCACCTCTGCCTCCCCAGCTTGCCTCTGGCTCCTTCAGGCAGGGCCCAGTTTGTACCTCAGGGCCTTTGCACTTGCTGGTCCCTCTGCCTGTGACACTTTTCCCAGATGCTTATACTGCTCCCTCACCTCTTTCTGGGTTTTACTCAAAGATGTCTCCTTCAGTGACAGCTTCCCTGACCACTCTTTAAAATTACCATCCCCTGCCCCCCTGAGAACCCCTTCTCCTCCTTCCCATCGTTATTTACCTTCGCTGCATATTCACCATGTGACATACCGTAGAGTGACTCGCTTATTTTGATGACTGACCTCGCTTCCCCCGAAAGTGATCGGACCCTGAAGCCTGACACACATAAGGGCTCAGTAGCAATCCATGGATGAGTGAGAGAGAAGGGTCACTTGTCCCCAGGGCCCAGCACAGGGGCAGGCACAAAGCAGGTCCTGAGCGAGTGCTGAGTGGAAGAAGGTCCACGGAAGCACCAAGCCACTTTCTTGACGCAGTTGGGGAAGCCCCTCCCAGAGCTCCTTGTGACAGGAGCTTCCAGCAATGTTGTATGCCCTTGAGCCAGGCATCTTGGCTTCCCCGAACCCTTTCAAGGATGATAGCTCAGATGTGATCCCAGTTTGACCGACGAGAACCTGACATCCAGAGGGGGTGATGTGACTCTCCCAGGTCACACAGCGGGTTATGGCACCAACCAGAGTCCTCCACACCCAGCCTGGCCTGGCCGGAGGGCGGCCCACGTGCCGCCCTGGGCCAAGTACCCACTGACCCACATTCCCTCATCCCTCACGAAGCAACTGCCAAATTCTGTGACTATCTCTTTCTGAAGAGTTGTTGCTTGGCAATAGTTGCTAGGCAAAATTCATAATTAATGAAGAGTTCAGGGCTCTTGATTGGAAACCCTCAGGAATGCTGAAGCATCTGCAGGCTGAGGTGGGCCGAAGTCTGACATGGCCCTAAGAAACCTGTCCCTGGGGGTGCATACCCTGGACAGACTCCTGCCCGGGAGAACGGACAGGAGCTGTAAGATGGGAGAGCCACCCTTGATGAGGTGACCAGGTGCAGCCGAGAGAGCAGTGGCAGTCCCTCCGGCCATCACAGCGCATTCTCTTAGACCAGGTCATGGCAGCCCAGACACAGGTGCTCCTGCCGGCTGTGAGGGCGACACAGACGGCTGCGTGGTTAGGACATGAGTGTGGCCTCTGGAATCGGAGACGGGTCCCTTGCGGACAGCCAGCCAGAAAATGGGGACCTCAATCCTGCGACCTCAAGGAACGGAATCCTGCCAACAACTGGGGAGCTTGTTGGAGAACCTGACCTCCGACGAGAGGAGATTGCAGCCCTGGCTGACACCTTGATTTCAACCCGGGGAAACCACAAGCAGAGGACCAGCAAACCCGGGCCCGGAAGCTGTGAGATAGTGAAAGGGTGTTGCCTTAAGTCATTACACTTCTGGTGATTTGTCATGTGGCATAGAAAACTCATACATAGGCCTTGGGGAGAGGGGATGGGGAATCAGCTTTTAAGAACAGGCTTGGGGCTGCAATTGGCCACTGGCACCAAGAAGAAGAAGGAAAGGAGCCAGGCTGGGGCAGTGATGCCATGCCCAGTGTCTTACAAACGAGCTCCCAGGAGCTTCCTGCAAGGTGGGGATCACGATCCCCATTCGCAGATGAGGAAATGAGGCTCAGACGGGCTACCACTTGCCCGAGGTCACACAGCCAGGAAGAGCGAGGCCAGGAGCTGAGCCAGAGGGAGCTCCACTGGGTGCAGTGTGTGCCTGTCTGGGGGGCGTCTGCGGGTGAAGTGTCCACAGTGGGTGGGCAAGGTGATGGAACCCGCACAGAGGTCTTGCGGGGCTATTGGAAGGCTGGCCAAACAAAGCTTCCAGACCATTCCAGTTTTCTCAGTGGGTGCTTCCTGAAGTGGGTGTTGCATCTTCCTGATTCTCATGTCAGTTAAAGGATTAGGGGGAAAAATTTCCAGCTTTTCTATTGGTCTGTGTGGCATTTAGGGCATCCCACTGGGCTCTAGCTTTCTTAGGCATAGGTTTGTCTGGGCAGGGTAAGCCCTGGGCTGGGCAGTGTGGGGGCCATCTGATGGCATCTAGTCCTTCCTCTGAAGATTTCCATTTGAGGACTCACCTTCCCTATTTGCATATAGTTGGGTAGGGCCCTCAATCAATATCTTAACAGCGCAGATTTTTCACCAAGCTAGACTCATCAGATCCTCTGGAAGTGGAGTCTTGCTCAAAGGGTCACGAGTACTAAGTAGGAACATTTGTGTTCCACTCTTGTGGTTTCCACAAGCAGGTCCTTTAGGGGGTACACCTGGGACTTCCTTCCCCACCCATTCTTTTCCCCACCCCCAGGAGGACTCGAGGACCCTGGTGGGTGGGTGTGGGCCAATGGTCCTGGTTTTGGGTAGGGTAGAGCTAATTGCTTCCAGGCTGCCCTGGTGGGTCATCTGCCTTTGCCTTCCCCCACTGTCCCAGGTGGCCAGGTCCACTTTGCAGATCGTGGCTGCCCCAAGGTCGAGACTGGGAAGGAGGGCCTGAGACAGAGAATGTTCAAAACCATGTTCTCCATCCCAGCTTTTGTCTGTCTCAAGCTGACATTCCCTACCTCTGCACCCTTCTGTCCTGCTGCCCCTCCTTCAGGTGGGGCAAGAGGACGTTGTTCATAGGACCCTCAGCCTTGGGGTGGCCAGGTGGGTTGGAGATGATTCATCCTGACACCCTCACCCTGAATTGTCCCACTTACAGACCCCCAGAGCCAACCTGAGCCTGGTCCTTCTTAAGGTCTGCACTTTCTGCTTTTCTTTGGTTCTGTGAACAGCCCATTATTCTTCTGTAAGTTACCATTTCCCTCCAAATTTGCAACCAAGGAACCTTGATAGGATAGATATTGTCTTCACTCCGGATCATTGGACAGCTGCCCCCACCCACAGCCCCCAGCAGGACGGAGCGGTGGCTGGCTGTTCTGTTGACAGGAAGCAGACTGGGAACCAGGACCCTTGAGTTCATTCCTGTTAGACTGCTGCCTCGAAGTGTGATCTTGGACGAGTCCTGTCCCTGCTCTGTGGACCTGCCCACTCACTGGTCCCTTAGAAAAATAACAAGTATGATGACATATAACTGAATGGCCTTGCTGTGTGCCACACAGACTCAGGTCTGTCACCATTCTGGTTTCCAGAAGAGGAAGCTGAGGCACAGAGGAGTTAAACAGCTTGCCTGACACCCAGGGAACAGTGGAGCCAAGATCTGGACCCACGCTACCCAGACGCCCTCCTGCACGCCATGCTGGGCCTCTGCCCCTGTCTGGGCTCCTTGCTCCTGTGGCCCCATGTCCCTGTCCCTTCCCTCTCCACCCACAGCCTTGGCCCCGGGGCCCACTTGGGTGTGCATTTCACACCCAGGCTCTGCCACAGACGGCTCTGATTGGTCCAAACCCATCCACTCTGGAGCCCCTCCCTGGCCCCTGCTCACCGTACAGCCTGTCTGGGTGTCTGTCCTTTGCCCAAACATTGTGGCCCAAGAAGCAGGGTCAAGTGACCAGAGAAGGTGGCCACATGAAGAATGTTTTGCTCAGAGAAGAGCTGTGGGTGTGGAAGACACTCTGAGCTTCGAGGACGCCTCTCCTGGGCATGATCAGGGGAATTGACAGAAGAAATGAGCTTGCTTTTCAAAAGTCCCATTGCTTTCCAGGGGGCAAAGTGTTTTTATTCCCAAACTACAGGGTGGTTTATAAACTGTGAAGTGCTTTTTTAAACTCTAAAGAGTTGTATTCAGTTGATGTTGCCGGTGGTGACAATTGGCCAGCAGTTTCCTTCTTTCTTTGCCAACAGAAGAACCTCAGGGTCATTTGGGTGAACATGTGCCTAGTTCAAAGGCAGGGTGGCAGGTGGTAGAAGCTGGGCCCGGGCATCTGCGCCCCTTTGCTGGTGACCAGCCTGGGGGGGGGGGGGGCAGACACCTTTTCTGGAGCTGGGGGGGGGGTGGGGTTTGGCTGTTGGGTTTCTGGGGGCCACAACAGGGTGGGTGGGAGCCCACTTTGACCAAGTTTTCTCCTTGCTTTTCTGTCTGTCAGGACCTCTTAGGCCGACTTAGATTTTTAGTCACTTCAGCTTAAAAACTGCAATCAATTCAAGAGACGGCTGGGCACCCTCTCTTCCTCTGGGGTCTCATGTGCTAGGAGGGCTGGGGCTGCCCACAATGGGCCTTGACACTTTTGAGCTTTTCAACCGAGGTTCTTTGAAAACTGTTTTGGATGACCTTGATTCTAGACATTTTCTTTGATATGCTACTAAAAAACAAAATTTTAATTACAAAATAATAAATGTATACATGTTCTTGAATATTTAAACAATGAAGACATAGATAGAACCCAACATAAAAATGCACCCCTCTCAACATGACTGTGGATAACCAGTGATCATGGTTTGGTGTGACTCTCCCTTTTTCTATGCATGTGTTTACGTGCACTTTTTTTTTTTTTACACGTAATGGACCACCCAAACATTATAGTGCAACATGCTTTAACAAGGTACCTTGGGCATCCCCCCACATGAGAGCAAGTGGACTCACTCTTCTTCATGGCTGCATCATCCTCTCCTGGGAGTTGTTTCTAGCAATGGTACTTAGGCCTTTCCCCTTTTCTATTTTATCGTTTAAAATAAGTTGAAAATGAAGCCCAGGATGTTCCATTTTGAGAAAAATCTCATTCTGACCTTTTGAAGGAAGATCCACCCAAAGGACAGGGCATGGGCAGAGGTTGGGCCAGGGTCCTCCGTGGGCTCAGCCCCCTTTCCACAAGGGTGTCAGGAGCTCAGCACACCTGCCTCCCTCCTCTGCAGCCACGTCTGACCTGCATGCGGGACAATGGGCTGGCGAGCTTGGGCTCGAGAGACGCTGCTCTTGCGTGCAGCTGGGCGATTTGGGAAGCCTTTCCCGCTTGGAAAAGCATGGGACCTCTCCCTAGACAGAGGGGTCGTGGGCCTGGCTTCTCAGACAGGATCCCGCAGGCAGAGCTGGGTGAGGTGAAGAGGACACTCCCCGACCTGCGCTGGCTCCTCCCACCGCCGCAGACCCTCTGACCCGCACTTCCTGTCTGCACAACAGTGTGTATGAGAGGGGGCCGTGCAAATTAAAGGAAGTCAGCAGGGCGGATGGTGGAGATTACAGCGAAGAAGAAGCATACCAGTAAAAGAATGGAGATCGCTATCACAGATGACATAAGCTTCCGAAACAAGAGACTTCAAAGACGAGACCTTTAGAATGTAAAAAATAATAAAATAAAAGCTATGAAAATGAGATTTAGGACAAAGAGATGAAAGGCAAGACACCAAGGAGACACCAAGCAGAGGCTGGGGCACAAAGGAGCAAAGGTGCAGAACAAGGAGAAAGTTAATATCCACGAAATAGTTTTTGAAGTAGACGAAACCATAGATTGGAAATGGGAAGTCAGGACGAAGTCGTTCTGAGGGAAAAGGAACATGAGACCTGCGGAGAAAAAGCATCCTTGAAACTCTTCCCTCCCCTCCAAATAATGCAAAAGCAACCCCATTTTCAAAGCAAATAGGCCAGGAAGGAAAGATGAAAAACGGTCTGCTCGAGTAAGAAGGCAGGAGAAGTCAGTTTGAGCATCGTACATCAGGGAAGTGACATAAAGCTGCAAAGTTGTAGTAAAATCCCACTTTCTTCCTTCCAAAGCCCACACCCACAAAGGGGGAAATTTCTGGAAACAGTCAAAGCCCTCCACTCTTTCCCACCTGCTGCGTGGGCCCCAGTGTGTCTGGTCTGGACAGGCCGGGTTTCAGCCCTGTCAGGACAGCCCTGTGTACACTGGTGTGGGGCGAGCGCACTCTGGTAATGTCATCATCCCTGTGACCCCTGTGTCCCTCCCTCGAGTGTGGACCCTGTGGACTGCCCTGATCTACGGCTGTCCCACTTCTCTGACAGATTGACAGGTGGACGGCCGGAAGGCGGTGCAGGAGGCAGGAGCTCTGGGGGCCGAGCCTGCAGCAGAGAGGCTTGCGGGTGGGCGTGTGGAGCCCCGGCCTGGGGTGCAGCTGTGGTAACCCACAGGGGACACGACACCGCCAGAGGGGGCCACACTTGGAGCGTGCTAGGTCTGCTACTCAGGACAGGAAACCTTACAGCCATTCCCGACACTCCACTCAGCCGCGCTACAGGGTCCCCTCAGCCCAGCTGCGGGGTCCCCTCAGCCCAGCTGGACTGCCACTTGGCCCAGCACCCAGAGGCCGCGAATCACAGAGGACGGTCACTGCCCCACAAGGAGGCCAGGTGCTCCCCTAAGCCGCGGCTCGGCTCCTGCCCTCCAGAAGCAGCCCTGGGCTGACCTTTGCTGACCCAAAAGACCCTGCAAACTGTTTCCTCAAAGAGAAGAACAGCCTCTCCCAGAGATGTGTCCGGCCTGCCCTCCAGGGGCTCGCAGTCTGGCGGGGAGGAGACCGAGGGGCTTGTCTGCCTTCTATGCGGCCCGTTCAGGCCTTTGATTCTACTCACAGTTTCCGCGGGTTAGAATCCGGAAGGGACCCAGGAGGCAATGGCTTGTGGGTGCCCCAGGCCCCATCTGGGGGGACCTGGGGCCGGGGTGACCCAACGGGGTGGTGCCAGGGCTGGGAGGACGGAAGACTAGGGCTTGTGGAAGGGAGCATGGTTAGGCAAGACGAGGGTCTCAGCCAGAGAGAGTCTGTTCCCCAGACAGCCCACGGAGCCCTCGGAGTGGTCTCCCAGCATGGTGGCTGGTATGGACAGGCCGGGTTTGAGCCCTGGCTCTGTTCTTACAAGCTGAGAGATCTTGGGCGGGTCACTTGGGTTCTCTATGCCTTGGTTTGTGGCCTGTGAAAGGCGGTAGGGTGTGAGTCTTGCAGCTTGTGGGGACTCGTTAGTGCTCTCCCACGGCCAGTGCCCAGAAAGGCTTGCGGAGGGCTGAGTGAGCACCTCCTCCCAGCGGGGCTGCAGAGCCCCGGTCTGTGGTGCAGCTGTGGTAACCCACAGGGGACACGACCTGGTGTGCCAGCAGCTTGGGCTCAGCAGGTCTCCAGCAGGAGGGCCGAGGAGGGAAGGCCTGAGAGGCAGCCAGGAGCAGAAGGCTGATGGATGGCCCGCGTGTTCTCAGGAAGGCACTCCCTTCATCCACTGCCGGGTCCCCTCGCATGGCCAGCCACCCGAAGCGCTTCAGTGGATGAGCGGCAGTGACCTAATGCTTTAGGAAGAGGGTGACCCGGATGATGTCAGATCCCCACCCTGTCAGCTTGGCCCTTGCCTCTCAAAGGCCACCAGAGCCTGTCCAGCTCTCTTCCTCAGCAGGCTGGCAGGGCCAGGGGATGGACTCTGCATGTGTCCACGCATCTCCAGTGTCCCCAGCAGGACTGAGCCCAGCTGCCCGCAGTGGACACCTCCTCGGTCATGCACCCTTCTGCACAAGGCCCCCCCTTCCCCATCTTATTTCTCCACTGCCTTTCCGAGGCATCCTGGCTCGGCCCCCAGGCAAACAACTCACAGGGAATCCTCATCTAATCTTTAGGAAGCCAGACGGAGATGGCTGGTTTGAGGGAGTGTGAGCAGGTGGGTGCCTGCTCGCCCGTGAGGCAGGGGGCTCCCACCTGTGCAGGTAGCCCGCCTGCAGCCAAGGGAAGCGTCCAGCCCTCGCAGGCCTGTGCTGGGGCCCCTGGGTGCTCCAGAGCAGAGGGACCTGGAGTGTCCCGCCCAGGGCCTCCCGCCAAGCCAAGAGGGTGGTAGGAAAAGGTGAACACAGGGAGAAGATGCGCAGAAATGGACAGAGGGAGGGCGGCTACACCTCCTGAGCACACCCCCCCCCTTGGCCAGCCGCTGGAGGCGTGTGGTTTGCCCCTTCCCAGGCAGGGACAGGGGAGTTCAGCCAGGCCCACACCACTGGAAAGGGTCAGGGACCAATCTGTTGGCCTCCTGGGACACCGGTGACCAGGCGCTGGCCCTTCTGCCTGCCCACCGCCTACCGTGTGGCCCAGCGCACAGAGCAGGGGGAGAGGCCTTGCCCTTGACCCCCACAGGGTAAAGGCCAGGAGACTGGGTATGAGCAGTGGGGCTTGTTGGTCTGCTTTGGCTGATGCAGCTCCGGCCCCCAGCCCTGCCCTTAGGCCCAGACCTTGCACGGCAGCCTCGGGGGAGCTTCCCTCTCTAATATGCCTCCTTCTCCTTCCCAGCCTCCTCCTGAAAGATGCATGGAGTTTGAAAATTTCATCAAAGCTGCTTGCTTCCTCGGCTCCCCAGTGGGAGGCCGGTGTTGGGAACCCCGAGGCCGCAGGCCGTGCTGCTCGGTCAGCGCAGGACGTGGCCCTGAGTTGTCCCAGGCCTTGGGATGAGGAGCTGCCCAGGCAGGGGGAGTTCGGGGAACCCCTGCAGTGAGTACGCAGAGGGGCCCAGGAGGTGCTGACCCCACACAGGAGGGGCAGCACGGGGCCAGGCAGGAATGGGGGTACAGTGGGCAGAGGGTTGTTTTCAGCATCCCACTGACCACGACTCCCTCCTTGCTCGACCGGCGCACACTCACTCATTCTCTGCAGCTTTCATTGTTGTGTTGTTTTTTAAGAAACAGATCATACACTGACATGGTTGAAAAAGAAAGATGGACACATTGGGCTGCTCCTGTTCCTTTGCTGTCATAGCAGTGCAGCATGGGTCCCTTGCCCAGACGACGCGGTGTGTGTGGGCTGGTACGTTGGTTGGGTACAGTCCAGAGGTGGGACGGCTGGGTCCCGGGCAGAAGCACGGGCGAGTGTGACAGCATTGGCATGTTCCCCTTGGCAGAGGTTGCTCTGCAGGTCCTCCTGGCAGCTCAGCTCCACAGGTAGTGTTTGCTTCCCGTGTTGTCAACAACAGAGCGCATTGCAAACACTTGGCAACTTGCCAATCTGATAGGGAAAACACACTTGAAACAATATAAACAGACAACTACGGGATGAGTAGTCCCGTGACCGGAGTACATGGTTGTTTGAATCGTGTGTGCATGGATGCCTGTTGGAATGAATGTATGCATGCACAAGCATGTTGGGGGGTGTGTGTATCTCATTCAAAGCATCCCCACCTCTGGATCTGTGGGGCCGGTCACGGAGGAGAAGGGGGCCCCAGTGCCTTCTGGAGGGAGGGAAGACTTGAGGTTAGGGTGACCTGGCTGGGGGAGGGTCTGCGTGCTAGGGGCCAGCTCCAGAGCAGGTGGTGAGGAAAAGGATGCCTGTAAGTCGAGAGTGGGGCAGGGACATGGGTACCCCTAAGGCTGGGCCGTGGGGCTGGCCTGACTCTGGCAGAGGGCATGCTGAGGTGGGGCGCTTCTAAACATGTGCAGCCTTGGAGGCCAAAGGCAGCCCGCCCCAGCTGCGCAGAGAGGTGTGCCCATGCACGGCTGCTGTGGGGCCCACCGCCTCTGATCACAGTGGTCTCAACAATAGCATGTACTATTTCCGCAGAGATCGGCAAGCTGAGCTGGCTGGGTGGGGCTGGCGTGGAGGTGTGGGCTGGGCTGGTGTGGCTGGGGTGGGCTAGGCTGAGGCTGGTGTGGGCTGGGGCTGGTTGGGCTGTGTTAGGGAAGGCTGGTGTGGGCTAGGCTGAGCTGAGCTGGGGTGGGCTGGGGTGGGCTAGGCTGAGCTGAGCTGGGGTGGGCTGGAGTGGCTAGGCCGAGCTGAGCTGGTATGGGCTAGGCTAAGCTGGTGTGGCTGGTGTGGGCTAGGCTGAGCTGAGCTGGGGTGGGCTGGAGTGGGCTAGGCTGCGCTGAGCTGGGGTGGGCTGGGGTGGGCTACCCCGATCTGAGCTTGCTCAAGCACCAGTGGTCAGTTGCTGGGTCAGCTTGGGCTGGCTGGCATAGGATGGCCTCCATTGGGTGACTAAGCTCTGTTCCATGGGGCCTCCCGTTCTCTGGTGGGCTGGCCCGGGCTGGTTCTCAGACAGACATAAGCTCTGAGAGACAGAAGGCTTGACACCAGCACAATGTCGTGCCCACCGCATCCTACTGGCCAGAGCAATTCATAGGCCAGGCCAGATTCACGGGGTGGGCACATGGGCCCCACCCCTTGCTGGAGGCCCTGCACAGTCACTGTGCCCAGAGTGTGGGAATCGGGTGGGGGCTAGGGGTTCCGTGGCTGGCTGTGCAATCCACCTCCCATGGTAGGACACGAGTGCATGGCCATCTGTGCAGAGCTGACCACCGGCACTCAGCATACGGCCCTAACCTGGGGCTGGGGCACAGTGTTGGGCCGGATGCCCCTGGAGCGGGAGGTCTGGAGGGGAGTGGAGGACACCACCTTAGCTCCAACAGTGGGAGGGCAGTGGGCTCTGATGGAGAAGGCGGGAGAAGGGTTCCCTGGGTGAGAGTCGGGCTGGAGTTTGAAGAGCGTGTAGGAGCTCACCTGCAGGCAGCAGGGGCCTAGCAGGGTCCTCCTGACTCCCGGGCCCCCTCGTGGGCCTGGAAGTAGAAGGCAGAGCTAGCCCAGCCCAGAGTTGAGGTAGGAGGGAGCCAGCGCTCAGGCAGCAGGCAGGCTGGCGCCCACGGTCAGGCACGGGCTGCCCCTGCCCAGGCAGCCCAAGGATTAAACAGACTTTGTTGGGATTACCACTGCCAATCTAGTTCAAGTGCATTTTTAAGAGCTTAATTTGCGGCCCTAGGTTTCGAATAAAATCATCAAGTCCAGTCGATTAAACTCATTAAGGCGGGTGGACTGGCTGGTGTTTGCGCTGCCATCAGATTCGGAGAATTAATTAGGGGCCTGTTATCCTTGTCGGGATTAGCGGAGCTAGCCCAGAGGCCTGGGGTTTCTGCTAAAAGACAGGCCCATAATCTCTTTAGTAGGGCCCGGGAGACAGATCTGGGCGGCTTCTGTGGAACGGAAAGCACCACGCCGGGCAACTTTGATCCTACTGTGTGCAGACCTGAGTCCCGGTGGCTGGGGGGTGGCAGGCTCCAGGGGGCAGGCCATCTTGTGGTGGCCAGGGTTGGCTGGCCAGGAGGCCACTTCGGATCACACGTCCCCACAGGCCATCCCGACTTCCTCCCTAGTCCCATGATAACAAGGAGGGGGAAGGGCCCATGTAGATGTTGTCTGTTTGCTCCTTTGCCTTTCAAAAGTGCCCCCCATCCCAAGTGATGGGGTGCCAAGGCTTCATGTCCATGTCAACCAGGCCACGTGACCAAGCTGGCCACCAAGAGCACCTTAATCCCTTGGAAGGGTGCTGGTTGGTCTCCGAGTGGACATAGGAGCCATGAAGCACCAGCCAAAGCCATATGGGGGGCCCAAGCCCCAAACAGTAAGCCTAAAACTTCCAGGCCCTGCAGACCCTGCCTGAAACGCTGTCCCAGTCATCCCGGAGGACCATGGAGACAGAGAGAAGGATAAGTTTCTATTGACACTGGGCAGGTGTCTGGATCTAGCCACACCTGAAGCTTCTCTTTGGACTTTTCAGTTATGTGAGCAGATCCATTCCCCCTTTTCTGCTTAAGCCACATGGAACCAGGTCTCTCCCCATTGCAACCACAAAGGTCCTGATGGACAGCCCAGATCTGAGGTCTCTGCCTCTAGAAGCATTGGAGCAGAGGAGGGTTTTAGAAGGTCTTTTCTTCTACCTCTTTCCCATTTTATATATGGGGAAACAGGCCCAGAGACGGAAGGTGATGAGCCTAGGGTTGGTGAGAATGTTAATGGTGCTCTCTGGTTACTTAAGTCTGCCTTCCTGGGAGAGAACCTTCTGTGGGATCTGGTGGGGCCAGGGTAGGGGTGGGATGTAGCAGGGATCCTTTCCAGAAGCAGAGAGCAGCCAGAGGGAGGATGAGGTAAGACCTTCTGGAGGAGAGGAGGGAGGCAGAGCACCCCTTGCTGCCACCCCCCCATCCCCTTGGTTCCCAATAGCGCTCATCCAGCATGGGACCGTGGCTGGCATCCCCCGCTAGTGCTGGCGTTCGAGCCCTGACCCCGGGCTCTGTTCGCAGTGCTCTGTCTCCCTCCTGGGGTTGGCACAGCACAGGGGCTAATGGAGTGGACTCTGGAGTCAGATTGCCTGGGCTCTCGTCCCTCCCAGCCAGTCACCAGCATGTGATCTTGGGCTAGCTGTTGAGCTTCCGTGTGCTGCCCTTCTGTCTTCGTGAGGGGGCGCAGCCAAAGCACATTCCCTGGAAAATACGAGGCTGTGCCTCCACATGGTCTGGCCCCGGCCAGCAGGGCTAAAGGAGGTAATGCTGGTGGAGCACAGGGCCTCGTGAGTGTCGCCTTCTACCTGCCTCTACCTGCCTCCTACCTGCCTCTACCTGCCTCCTACCTGCCTCCTACCTGCCTCCTACCTGC
>NW_022589716.1:46975570-47003904 GCF_004348235.1 Phoca vitulina | reverse complement strand
ACCTGCCTCCTACCTGCCTCCTACCTGCCTCTACCTGCCTCCTACCTGCCTCCTACCTGCTTCTACCTGCCTCTACCTGCCTCCTACCTGCCTCCTACCTGCTTCTACCTGCTTCTACCTGCCTCCTACCTGCCTCTACCTGCCTTCTACCTGCCTCTACCTGCCTCTCTGCTTCTGTGCTTGTCCCCCACTGCCGTTCTCAGCACAACATTTTCCACGTTGTAAGTCTGATCGTGTTCCTCGCATGCATAAAAGCTTCCAAAGAAGCTTACCAGGCGGCTGAAATATCTCGCTGTGTCCCATGTTCTGGAGAATCCGTATGGGTTAACAAACCACCTGCACCCAGTGCAGGGACACGACCACCATTTTGTTGTAACCCTGGCTTCTGCGAGTCGGGACCTAGGGCGGGCCCTGGGGGACACAGAGCATTTCTGCTCCGCCAGGCCGGGGCTCCGCTGCACCGTCGGCAGGAGCGCCTACCCCAGCTCTCTGTGAGGCTGGGCCTTCCTCACGGCCTGGCAGCTGGGTGTGGACAGCCAGGCGTGGGACCAGCTGGAAGTCACAGGGCCTGGCCTGACCTGGCCCCAGGAGGTAGAGGACAGAGCACTTTCCCTGTGTTCTGTTGGTTGAAGAAGGCACAGGCACACTCAGTGTCAAGGCGGAGGAGACATATGGAGGAGGGGCAGTGTTACACCGCAGGAGGGCATGTATGATGGGAGACAGTGTGGTGGCTGTCTTTGGAAAATACGAGGCTGTCTGGCCCTGACCATCTGAGGGAGTTACTCTCAGAACCCGAGTCCCTCTCTCCCTCTAGGGTCTCCCTCTCTCTCACTTGTTTCCAGGCAATGATCCCTCAAGCATGCTGAGTGCATGCTGCCTCAGGGCCTTTGCACTTGCTGTTTTTGCTGTCTCCACAGGGCTGGCTCCTTCCACTCCCACAGTTCTCAGCTCAGTTGTCACCTCCTTAGAGAGGCCTCTGTGACCCTTCTCTAAGAATGCTCTAGAAAAGCACCATCAACAGAAAGATAATGCAAGCCACGTATTAATTGAACATTTTACCATAGCACATTAAAAAAATTAATTTAAGTTTATATATTTACCTATATATTTTATTTTTATCTTTGGTGTATTTTATTATTATTTTATTATATTACCATTCAATATGTAATCATTATAGAAATATTAATGAGATATTCTTACCTTCTTTTTATTGTACTAAGCCTTAGAAATCTGGTGTATAATTTACGCTTTTTGCACGTGTTACTTCAGAAGCTACATTTTCTTTGCAAGTACTTGATCTGCACTTAGATTTGATAAAATGTACTGTTGAAAAGGTAGACTTACATACCCAAGTTGTTCCAAAATATTTTAACTGATTAGAGCATCTTTTTACAGATTTAAATTACTTTAAAATTCAATAAAATGAAAAACACAGGTGTCCAGTCTCACTGGCCACATCACCAGTGACCAATAGTCATGTTTAGCAGATACAGAGCATTTCCATCATTACGGAAGGTTCTACGGGACTCTGATGTTCTAGAACACTCCCTGCACTCTTGTCTGAGTAACACTCACCACTGTCTGCATCCATCTTCCTGTGTGTGTGCACTTGCTTATCTTCTCTGGCTTCCTCCAAACTGTAAGCTCCACGAAGGCAGGAACTATGAGGTTTTGCTCCCACCCAGAGAACCGTGCCCATCACACACAAGGTGCCAGACTGTAGCTGGGAAAGGTACACATGAAACTAAATCCAGCCCCAGGCTTCCTGTTCTCCACAAACACTCAGCGCAGCTTTTCTGTAACTCTTACAGAGGAGGCTTAAAGAGGCACAGCCAGTTCCCAAGGTGGCAGAGCTAGAGAGTGCCAGGGCAGAATGAGGCCGGTGTGTCCCATACCGAGCGTAGCTCTGCCTCCCCCAGGCCAGGTGGCTTCCCAGATGAGAGGGCATGGCCCCTGCCCCGGAAGCCTATAACCCCTCGGGGCAGATGGACATGAACAGGACGCGGAAAATGCTGCAGGGGCACGAGGGAAGCCTTAGCGGTGAACTCCATCCACGTATGGAGGGAGGCTTCATCGAAGAGAGGACAATGGTTTCAGGGACAGGAGGGACAGTGAGCTAACTCACACTGGCCCAAGAACACAGCGTTTATGGGCTTCCATGGCAGAAGGGGAGTGTGGCTGGGGGGTGGGGTCGGCAAGCCTCCTCTCCGTCCCTCCATTCTGCTTCCCCGTGTGTTGGGTCTCCTCCTGAGCAGCTCTCCCAGGCCATGACACGTGACACTCCAGAGAGAGAGAGAGAGCAGCCCCCACAAGCCCCAGAATTGTGCCTCGTTTGGCATCTGGCTCTGGCAGGGTCGCGTGCCCAGTGACTAACTCTGGTCAAGGAGACACAACGCCCTGCCTGGCTAGGCTGAATCACACCTGGGAACTGGGGCTGAAGGCAGCTCCAAGACAACTACAGGGCCTGGGAGTTAGGGGGTCGTCATGAACACGGGGCAGTTACTCTGCATGCCAGGCGGGCAGAGACCAAGGGAGCGTGGACAGGAAGCTGGAGCCATGGGCAGGAAGAACCACACAGGAGAGGTGGGGGGGTCTTTGCAGCTGAGGGAGCAGTGGGAGGCAAAGCCGGGGTGCCCTGGGGGCGGGTGGCAGGTACTGAGTCTGAGGCCCCGCTGATCATGGGGGCGACAGCACTCTGCAAACTATGAAGTCCTCTGCAAACTGCAGTTAGGACACCCCCTGGGGCAAGGGGGTGAGCGCCCTGGGGTCGTCCCTGTCTGCCAAGTACAGCCTCACCTGCTTGCTCCAGATCTGAGTTGGTCAGGACACACCATCCTCCCGGCTGCGGAGGTGGGCAGTCAGAGATGGGGAAGACCCTTTCCAGGCGTGTTAGCAGAGACCAAGGGTCTGGGGGCTGTTGGTGGCGTTTCCTTTGCCACTAGAAGATGTCGTGAAGGAAGTGGCTTCCCCGTGACAGGGGAGGTCGAGACAGGCAGAGGGTGCGGGGTGCTGAGGACACTGCAGGAATTTGTGTCCCCTGGCGCCCCCAGACACACGGACCAATATCAGAGGAGCCTGGACCCCGGCCTTAGCCTCCCGGACCAGAGAGCACACGTGGCTGGGAGGAGGCCCCGTATCAAATGCTCAGTAATGCACATCCCCTTGGCCGCCCTCCACCGGGCCTGGCCCTGATTCTGTCCCCAAGACAGCGCCCTCCTGTAGAGCGGGTATGAAACCCCCCTGCGCAGTTGTTGTTATGCGTGTGCACGTGTGTGCGCGTGTGTGCAGTGTTCACTTAGATCGGGCGTCCTCCTCAGGTGGGGAGTCTGCGGTGCAGCCTTCGAGCGCGCTCAGCATGAGCCTGGCTTAGCGATGACCATGACCAATGCCCAAGTTAGGGCCCCGCTCTAAGCCTGTGCCTTCTATTGGCTCATGCTGTCCCCACTGCAGCCCAGGGAGTTGTCCCCAGGGAAGACGCCAGGCTCACAGAGGGGCTGCCTTGCAGCCAGCTTCGCCCAGGAAGAACTGCTCTGGCCTGAAGCTGGGCCCGACCCCCACCAGCTCCGGAGCAGCCTTTCCCTGTGCCCCTCCCCACCCCGCTCACTCCAGGCAGGGCTCTCCTGGGGCCTTTGCTCTCCACTGATCAACACGCCTAGAAATTCTCCTCTGATGGTTTCCCTAGCAACCAGCCCCCAGGCAGCTGCCCTCGGTCAGCCTGCTTTCTGATCTGAAACCCAGCTCCGCAAGGCACTGCCAGCATCTCTGGTGCCAGGATCCTCTGGTCAAGTGGGTGATGCCAAAGCGGCTTCTTGGGGCCCCCGGGACCTTGGGTCACGTCCACCTTCAGAGGCTGCAGGGTTGTGGAGGATACCGACCCGAGTGGACCATCTGTTGTGGGCCAGGGCAGGGAGCTGGCCCCCATGTGTGACCACCGGCGACCCGGACACTGGGCCATCAGAACAGGTGCCAGATTTAGAAGCCAGCACTGGGCCAACTGTGACAGCCCTGGGGAGCAAGTCTTCTGCTGTAGAGGGACCGCACTCAGAGAGGGGAAGAGGCACTCGCCCCGTTGGGGTGGGAACTTTGCTTTGTGTGAGTACAAAGTCCCTGTCTGCCCAGAAAGGCAGGCCCTAGACAGGTGGGCCCCAGGGGGTCCCTGGAGGTAGGGACATTGACAGGCCCTCTGGTTTCTGGGAGACTGTGGGCTGCAGGGGACCTGAGCAGAAGGCACACGGGGCTGGTGCAGGTGAGGGAGGCAGTGAGGGAGTGCAGGTGGGCGTTGTCCAGGGCTTGGGGGTGCTGGGAAGCTCCTGGAAGCCCCACAGCAGCACTCCCGTGTCTGGGAAGCCATGCAGGCACCTTGACCCTCAGGAGGGGGGCGAGGCTACAAGTCACCCAAAGTGGAGACAGACTCCCTCCTTGAAGCACGTGCTGTTTCCAGCTGCTGGGGGCTGTCAGCGGGTACCCTCAGCGTCACCCCAGCTGCAGATGGCCCCAAACTCCCCTGCTTTTCCAGAGCTGGGGCTAGCCTTCCATGGGGCTCCTCAGAGAATCCGGCTCTGCATCTCTTGGGGCCCATTGGCCTCCTGCCTCAGCGGCAGAGAATTCTCTCCTGCTTGGTGACTCCAGTTGCCATCTCTTTGCAGGTAAGGGGTCAGGACAGGCATGGGCCCAGTTCTAAGGCCTAGGGAAGTTGGCCAGGGGCTTTGGGGAAGGTCTCCGGGAAGACAGAGCCTCCTGCAGACCCAGCCCCTCCTCCTGCCTGGGTGGGGAACCTGCTGATGCAGCCTCTGATAGCCCCCAGCCCAAGTGGAGTGGAGAGGTCCCCACAAAGGCAAAAGGGGAGGGTCCCAGAGACCCCCCATTGGGGCCTGGCCTTCTTCCAGACTGAAGCCTTGAAGCCGACTTTGCTTTGGAGTGCCCCCTTCCCGTATCAGCGCTCACAGGTGGGACGCCTGTCCTTCCCCTGGCAGTGCCTGGCTCAGGCAGGATGATTCTGAGCGCGGGTCTGTGGTTCAGGGCTGGAATCAGCACATCTGTCCCTCCGGCTACCATTGTCAGTTCTGCGGTGATATCAGGAACCCCGCCAGGTCCACGACTTCCGCCTGGCATTTCTGTGGAACTCCTGGGACGGAGAAGCTCTCTTGCACAGGCTCATTCCTGGACCTCTGACAATGTCTCGCCCCTGTGGGAAGAAGCCCCTTCCTTCGCCCAAAGTGAAGACAAACCCCCTGAGAAAGGGAGAACCACAAGTTCTTGGTGTTCTTTTGGCCCCCGGGTCTATGAGTCGGGCTGTGCCCTCATTGGCTGAAGGAAGCTTGAGCTGGCATCCTGCCACTGGCAACCAGGAAGGCCAACTGAGGCACCAGTGAAGGGACATTCCGGAGACTGCGTGTGCCTCCTGACTTCCCTGGTCACTCAGGCCTCTGCCCGGGTGCCGGGGCCCCTGGTGCTCCTCGTGCCTGGCGCCCATCCACAGCCCTTCCCCTTCTGTGCTCATCAGAGACCCCACAGTTTATGTTTATGGCTCAAGGGCCGGCCCAACTGTCAGTCATTTGAACCTGGCTCCCCGGTCTCTGCAGAGGCTGTCCTGCTGCCCCTTCCAGTGCGGGATGCAGGGCTGAGAGCCACCCTGCTGATAGGCCTTCTTGGCCACCACCACCACCAAAGGAAAGCCACAGAAAACACTGGTACTTACACCTGCTTAGCAAGGATGGAGACTCCCCGGAGGAGTGCAGGTCCCCACAGCAGACGTGTGCAATAAGGGCTGGTGGGCAGGAAAATGGGCTCACCGTGCTGGGGGTTAATTTGGTTCCATAAGAACGTTTACACCTTTGGACCCAGAAATTCTACATCTCGGGATCAATCATAAGGCAATACTTTCCCGGTACCAAAAAAGAGGCTGTATGTTCGTTGCGTGAGCCAGCCTATTTTGGCTCTCGAGAGACAATTGTTAGATATTTGGGAAAATTTGCCAGCCAACTGTTAAACATCGTTGCAGGAGGAGTATTTACACCACTGAAATCGACAAATGCTGCAAGTCAGAGCCTTTTATCTTTTCTGGGGAGCTAGTGTAGCAAGCAGCCTGCCCCCGGCTCCCAGGGCGTATTCCGTAGCCCTGGGATAAAGGGGGCTCATCCTCATGAACCAGGAAGGAACGACCTGCAGTGTATGTTGTTAACTGAACAAAGCAAGCTGCGTGCTGCCATTTGTGGGGGAAACAGAGGGAGTATTGTCATGTGTGTGTGACCGGTGTGTGGGATATCCTGGCAGGAACAGAAAACTGGGTACCAGTGGTTGCCTTGGACGCTAAGGAAGTGGGGATCAAGGACGGGAGGGACACTTACTATCTTCTGTATACTGTTATAGTGTTGGAGGTATTTACCATACCCAGATTTTTTTTTAATTTGAAAGACAATAAAAAAGGAACAATCTTTTGAAAATTGTGTTCATCTCAGTGCTGTTCATGAGTGAAAACATAAGAAGCAACATAATTGTCCAATTAAAGGGGATTGTCAAGATAAAGCACGGTAATTCATCTGGTGGAACAGTACACCAGCCTTCCAAATGGATGCCTACAAATTATTTATTATGACAGGGAGACTACTAATGAGAGTTTACCTGAAAAAAAGCTGATTATATAATTATATATCCAGTCTTATCTTGACTGTAAAAATTAACAAAACAGAAAACTGGTGGTAAATATGTCAAACCATGGACAGTGTGTTTTGGTTGGTGTTATTTTGGGCAATCAACGTTTTCTTTATTTTTCTCCCTATGCTTTTCAAATTTGCCATGTTGAATATGAATTCCTTTTATAATCCACCCCCCAGATCTTGATTTTATTAGAAGAGCCAAAGCCGGGCAAATCGGATGCCCCAGACTCTGGGTGGGTCCTACCATCCTTGTCGTTGGGCCAGGGTCTGGCTGAGCCCTGCCGGCGTCGGTCTGTGGCTTCTGCAGCCTCTGACCGCCCTGCCCCACACTGGCCCCGGTGGTGGCCCCGGCCCCACCTCTCCCTTCTGAGCTTGAATCCCAGGAGGCGTGGGCTCCTTCTCCAGCCACCTCTCAGCCCCCTGCTGCGCCCTGAGGCGGGGGGAGGGGGGGGGCGCGGGGTGGGCGCTGCAGAGTGGGAGCGAAGACAGACCTCCCTCCCCTGTCACCTTGTCAGGACGGTTAAACACAGTGATGCATGTGTGCTGCCGCAGGACTCAAGAAACAAATGTTAATTTTTAAAAAGTCAAATTGAATCTGGCTTGGGCAAAGGAGGATGGGAGATCCTATTTCAGTCATTCTGGGGCCGGTTCCCCCTTCTCTGTGTCTTAGGAATCCCAGGAGAAGCTGGGAGGGTCTCATGAGTAGCCCAGGGAGGGTGCGGTGGGCTCTCCGCTGCTTCTCTGTGCCCAAGCCCGGGCCCTCCTTTCAGACCAGGCATCTCTCCTGGGGACTCAGAATGTAGTCACTCCCCGAAGCACGTGCACGTGCACACACACATCCACATGCACGCAAAAGGCTGCCTGTCTGCTGTGCCTGAGACGCTCATTCTGGTTCCCGAGAGCCACTTGCTAAATATTCAGGAAAAGTTGCCTGTCCCCGAGGGCTGGGACTCTGAGCAGTTGCCTTTTTTGTGCCTTCGCTTTCTCATCTGTGAAATGGGGCCATTGACAGCACTTAGCCCATTAAGCGAGGCAATGCAGGCACCGAGCTCAGGACTGTGCCAGCACTAATGGTTACTACAGATGTGGCTGGGCCTGTCCCCTGACCTGGGACTGGCCCCATGAATTCAGGGGTCTCCTCCCCCCATTGGGATCACTGTTCTTAGTTTAGCCCCTGAGCCTCCCACACCTGGACGGTCATCCTCCCTGAGCCCCAGGCTGTTAACTGGAGACTGGACACCTCCTTACACCCCTAGCCCTGATGCTTTGTCTGTTTGTAATTTGGGGCTAACATTTAGACGTCTGCGTATTTCACACAAGTCCTAATTTCTGGCTTCCCTTGAACCACAGGAGCCAAGGGGCCAGGCTTGGCACCTGGGATGCAGCTAGGGTCTGGGGGGGCCGGCCCTGTGGGCATGGGACCTGCAGTCCTTAACCTGACTGGCTTTCTGAGAATGGAGGCTTCTCGATGCTTCTGTGAGCTGTGGGGTGCCCAGAACTGAGGAGGGGAGGCACAGACAGCTCACAGGGTCCCCATCTCTCCTGAGCCCTGCGTCCCTGGGGAGGCTGTCCTGCCCCCAAACAAGGTGCTGGCCAGGTGGGCTCAGGAAATGGCCGGTTCCTGTCCTCCCACCTTCCCTGAGGACAGCAAGGCGCTGGGGAAGGCGTGGCCTCGAAACTCACTCTCTATCACCCCCTCAGTGTCTTGTTTTTCCTCCCGAGTCCCGGGTGTGTAGACCTGAGTGCGAGCAGGTGCAGTGACATCGCGGGGCCGCCGCTGGGAGTGGCCCCGGTGCCAATCAGAGCACTGACCTCCAGGTCATGTGGCAGGTGACAGAGGTGACCTCTAGGCCCAGGGGACACAATTTCCTGAATATTTAGCAATCCCCAGGAGAGATGCCTGGCAGGATTCCCCAGGAGAGAGGCTGGCAGGTGGCAGGGCTGGAAGCTGGAGCTCCGAGTGCCCTGCAGATGCCCCAGGCGGCTGCCCCTTCCTGCTGGCCTTAATCCTGACAGGCTAAGCCCCATCCCCCTTGAGCCCATGTCCCCTGCCCGCTGGCTGCCAGCATCCTCTTCCGACAGCTCCCATGGCCTCTTACAGCCGATATCCTGCCTCCTTGTTTCCACGTGGTCCTTCCGCACGTCCACATATTGTCACCACTCTCGGCATGTGAGTGGCATCATTTACATTGATTAATGACACCCCAGAAGCCATTGAGTTTCTATCTCACTCTGAAATCTCCATTGTGCCTCTGGAGGTCCTGCAAGCTACAGCTGTGATGGGCCTTAGCTTCTGCTAAGTCCTGCAGGCGGTGTCTGAGCCCAGTGTCTGGCCAGTGGTCCACTGGGGCTTCTGACTCATTCTCCCTATTGCCTGCTCTGTGCCAAGCTCCAGGCTGGGCTACAGACATAGAGATGGACACAAGGTTCCACCCCTATCTTCGAGGAATGCCTGGGCTGGTGGGGTGGGTTGGGGGACACACAAATGTATGCAAACTATTAGAACCCAGAGTGGGAAGTGGTCCCTGCTACGACCTCACCCAGCCTGCAGACCAAGAAGGCTCCCTGGACAGGGGGGAGTCTTGGAAGATGTGCTTTGCAGATGAGGGGGAAAGCTCCAGACAGCAGGAGTAGCAGCTGTGAAGGTGATGAGTTTAGGGCAGTGGGGAGGAAGGAAGGGAGGGAGGGGCTGGAGGTGGGGAGGGGCGAAGAGGCCGTGGCTGGGCAGGGCCACACGCACAGGCCACTCCTCTTCCAAGGGCACCAATGGTGCCACCAGAGTCTGAGGTCAGTAGAGGTGGGACCAAGGCTCTGACCTCAGCCCCACCACGTCCAGCCAAGTGGGCTTGGGCATGTCGCATCCCTCTCTGAGCCTCAGCTTCCTCATCTGTGAAATGGGGCCAGTGAGAGCTTGAGTCTGGCGCTGTCCATGCAGGGACCACCACGGGAGCTCCCAGAAGACTTTGATGAAATGCCACAGCAGGCTGAGGTTGGTTCCGTCCACTGGGGGCGTGGCTCACAGAACTCCTGGGGAGGTAACGCTTGCAGAGATCCCTGGCAAGTCTGCTTCCCTTGGTGCCCCCAGGAGGAAGAAGGAAGATGTAATAGTTTCCTTCTCCTCTGTCCCCAGGCACAGGTCAGCCCCAGCTCTGTCCCCCTCCCCAGGGAGGGTCAGTACCATAGGAAGAAGGTCAGAGGGGCAGGGCAGGGGACTGGGGCTCGTGTTGTCTCTTCTCAAGCAGCTCTAGTATCTGATTGAGGATAGTAACTGTTCTTTTTCAGGTTGCTATTACTGCATAACAAACCACCCCAAATGTAAGGTGTAAATCCATCTTCTCCTGCTCCCAGAGTCTGGATCTGAATGCAGGAAGGGCACTCGAGGCACGTGCTCCATGCTGTCTGGCCTCAGCTGGAAAGTTTGAACCTGGGGCAACTCATCTGGAGGCTTCTTCACACACACATCTTGGTGGGGGACACTTGTGGACCAGGGCTGCCTGTGGGGCTGCTTCATGGGGCCCGGAGTCCCTCACTGCATGGTGGCCTCAGGGACTCAGACTCTTATGTAGAGCCTCTGAGCTTCAAAAGCAAGCGCTCTAAGCCTCTCCTGACCTGGACTCAGGTGCCGTGCCACACCACCCTACCTGCACTCTATTGGTTGAGCCGGTCCCAAGCCCATCCAGAGTGGAGACGCAGGGCCCACCTCTTGCTGCGAGCAGCGCTAAGGAATCTGCAGACACGCTTGAGGAGCACTTTGTATGAATCAGGACATTATGTGCTTTCTAGGATTCTTGGCAGAACTCCCTGCCCAGAAGCTCCTCAACTGGATGCTTGACGTTCTACAATTAGTGTTTCATTTCTTTGACTTGAGGGTTTGATCCCTGTTAAAAATATTACATCCCAATAAAAGTCTCACCTTCAGTCTTCTTCTTCACGATGGCCTCAGATCCTCCCCATGAAAGATCTTGCATCAATCCCCGACAGATCCCAACATCCTTGAAGTAAACGTTGGGCAATCAAGCCCATTCACCTCTCCTGCACCTTCTTCCTCCTTCTCCACTCCTTACACTGTACCCTCTCCACAGCCTAGGACTTGGACCCTGTCCCTTTCTGTACCTGGGAAACCTCTCCTGAGACCCAGCATCCCTCGGGCAGGTCCAGCCCCTCCCTGTTCTAGGCACCCTTTTTTGCCATTTTGCTCATTCCCCCAACTTGGACCCTGTCTATCGCTGGCCCCCAAAATGTGTACTCTCTGGGGGCACAGTGCCCGCTATCTGAGCCAAAATAATTTGTAAGAACCCACTGGGTGCTTGGTGCTGGCCTAGCTGAGGCTTTCAGCCAGAACGCCTACCTGCCACTTCTCCTCCTCCATATGGCCCGGGCTTCCTGGTGACAAGGTGGCCGGGTTCCAAGGGTGAGTGTCCGAGGGAGAGAGAGAGAGTGCCAGGTGGAAGCCACAGAAGCCACATTGCCTTTTAGGACCTAGCTTTGGAAGACTTCTCTTGTATTCTACTGCTTGACTGTTCGGGTGGTTGCCTATCGATGTCACGTTGTAAGATGCGCTTTGTTGGTGTGACCACCATTGCAAGACACAAGCTGCTACCATAATGTTTG
Source organism: Phoca vitulina (assembly GCF_004348235.1). Classification (NCBI taxonomy): domain Eukaryota; kingdom Metazoa; phylum Chordata; class Mammalia; order Carnivora; family Phocidae; genus Phoca; species Phoca vitulina. Next base: position 46,992,637 of record NW_022589716.1, on the reverse strand, counting down.
TTGTGAGGAGTTAATTAGTTAGATGATCCTTGTAAGGAACAAACCAGTGCCTGATAAGCTATCAGTGCCTAAAAAATGTTCACTATTATTAGTAAGTTCTGGAAGGATTGATGCCTGGCACTGTTGGAGCTTATTAAGGGAGACCTTTCCTTGTCTTGGGGAAGGATGGTCATGGAAGATTTTCTAAAGGAGATAACATTTTAGCAGAGATCTGAGGCAAAGTGTCAGGGGAAGGAGCTCCAGGCAGAGGGAATGGCATATGCAAAGGCCCTGAGGCCAGTGTGTGTGTTTTGTGTATGTTGTGGTGTGTGTGTGTGTGTGTGTGTGTGTGTAATGAACCGAAAAGAAATGTGTGCTCAAGGACTGTTTTTTTTTAGGACTAAATGAAGAAATGAAGTCTTGTCTCTTTTCAGGGTGAGGAGGACCAGCCCATATTTTCAGCTGCAGCAGGTGCCTGAGGCTGGCCAGGGTGTTGGTGTGGGGGGGCAGTGAGTGAAGCCTCAGTGCACCTGCTCCCACAAGGTTAAGGGGGCAGCGGGTGGAGGCTCTCCACACACAGCCTCTGACCCAAGGAGCCTGCCCAGCGCTATGGTTACCACCCACCCTGAATACCCGAGCCTGAGGCCGAGGAGAGTGGGTCCCCTCCCTCCCAACTTAGCAGACCCTAGCCTTCACTCCAGGACAGCTGCTCACCACCCCAGCTCTGAGGGTGAGCTCTTGGGCTTCAGGTTAAGGCAGTCTGAACTCCTGCCAGACCCCAAGATCTTTGCACCCCCGAGTGCTAGGATGGGGGCTGGGGCACAACAGCTCAGCCCTGCCATGGGTGGGAGTGGGTGACTCTGAGCTGCCCCCTCCCTGTCCCTCATGCCACTGCCCAATTCAGTGAGAGGGAAGGTTACCTCCTAGGGCTGCTGTCAGCAGGAGAGAGATTTAATTGCAGCCTGCGGGGGACCCTCAGAGGCACTGACCTCCCTGGTCACGCCCCAAGCTTGGCACTCTTTAATTAAAAACAAAACGCTGCTCGGAGGAGCCCCATCAGCCTGGTGAGCAGAGCTGGGCTGGCACGGCCACCACGGGATGGCCCGCTGACCCTCCTCAGGTGGTGGGGGTCTGTAGCCTTCACAGAGGGTGGCGGTTTGGACTCTGGTTGCTGCGTTGTTATTTTCTGATCCACCGGCTGTGAAGAGAACAAAACGAGTCCCGGAGTTGCCCTTTCTTGAAACCCACCTCCTTGTGGATACTCCAGCTCCTTTTCCTGGTTGGCATGGCTGTGAGCCATGCCGGTCAGGGCTGGGCTAGCTCCGTGGCTTGTGCGAGACCCACGCTGCTGGGGCATCCCTGGTCCTTCTTCCCCAAACCAGAGCCTTTATCCACTGGGGCAGCACAGCATGGAGGCTGAGATCAGACCCTGAGCCTATGACTTCCTGACTGTGTGACCTTGGGAAAGTCATCCAACCTCCCTGAGCGTGGTTCCTCACCTGAGCAGCAGGGAGAGCCACCGAAGCTTCTTGAGAATGCCCGAGAGCTCAAGCACAGTGCCGGGTGTGGACCCAGCTCCTGTCCTCGTCCCACCCTCTGCATGGGCCTGGGGCTGGGGTGCCCAGTCCTGCCCACGTGCACACTGACTGCTTAGCCCCTGCTCCTCTGCCTGAGGTCCCTCTCCTGTGCCAGACGAGCCTAGCAGCCTGGAGGTTTATCGATTCTGTGCCCCCGGAGCAGCCTTCTATCAACAAAGGACCGGAGCTGATAGATGAATACTCCAGCTTCTCCATCCTGCAGCCCCATGGTGGGCAATTTTTTTTCCTGTAAATTTGGTTATATTATTTTTATTTTATCTTGTATAGTTCTTTTTATCCTTAGGTTTATCTCAAAAAAGATATATTGTCTAATTACTGTTTTTTCAAAATTTTTAATTGTGGTAAAGTGTACATAGCATAAAATTACCATCTTAACCATTTTTAAGTATAGAGTTAAGTACATTCACACTGCTGTGTAACAAAGTCCAGAACTTTTTTCATATTGCAAAACAAACTCGGTCCCCATAAACATGAACCTCCCCTTCCTTTCTCCCCTCCAGCCCCAGGCAACCACCATTCTATTTTCTGTCTCCCGGAATCTGACTGCTCTAGGGACCAGAATTGCTGGATCATATGCTATTTTTATGTTCACCATTATTCTACATAGTTTTGATTTGCATTTACCTACTGATCAGTTTCTAGAACAAAACCTGTATTTTTTTCAGGGCTGTTTGGATTGTGACAGAACGTTTAAACTACTTCTAACAAAAATGAAAACTTATTGGCTCCTGTAACTAAAAGTCCAGGATGATTTTGGCTTCAGGCATGGCTGGATCCAGGTGTTCAAATGATGTCTCTCCACCTCTTGGCTCTGCTTTCTTCTGGGTCGAATTCATTCTCAGGCAGGCTTTCCCATGTAGTAGCCAAGGGAACGACTGATAACTTCGGGGTGATAATCTTCCAAAAAAGAAAAGATGTCTCATTCCCAATAGCTACCCTAAGAGTCCTAAAGAGGGTTCCCAGTGGGCTAAGTGTGAAAACCCTCAACTGGTCACTGAAGTCAGGGGTATGGAGCAGTCTGACTGAACAGGCATGGGTCAGGAACTGGGCTGGGCCATGAGCACTGAGAGTGGGCCCCTAGAGCAGGTCCCCACTGCTGGCATCAAGCTGGTGCTGCCCTCTCTTGGGCTGCTTTGCTGGGGTTCCTACCTTGCCATGCAGCCTTCGCCTCGTCCTGGCTCCCCATTCCTGAGCGCATAGTCACCTGTCCTCCTGACCCCACCCTCCCATCAGGGCAGCTCCTCAGCTGCTGTCCGGTTCTGGGAACTGAGAGGAGGCCATTGGCAGTAGAGGACATGGGTTTGGCGGGTGACTGAGCAGGTGTAGGGAGTCAGCATCCTCTGGCGGGAGGGGATGAGGGCAGGGCCAAGCATGTGCAAAGCAGGTGGCAGATGGCCATTTGAGCCAGGACCCTAGCTGGCAGCTGGGGGTAATGGGAGGTGGGTGGAGTCTGGAAGAGGCCTGTGGAGACCCTGAAGAACATCCAGGACCAGCTCTCAAGGCTAGGCTTCGGGCCATTCAAGAGAATCCATGCTGGATTCTGGGGTTGTAGAGATACCCAGAGATACCCAGACACCTTGAGGGGCTGCACTGTGCTGAGGAAGACAGATAATTAGGCAGGTAACTTGAACGACTCTCTCTGTGGAGACAGTGATCCCTAAAAGAGTACTGAAAGCACTCTGGGGACAGGGGCTGGCTGAGCAGATGACTTTGACTCCCATATGATCCAAGAATCCCTTAGATGTGGGGTGGGACTGTGGCACTCAAGGAAGACTCTGGCATCCCAGGGTCAGGCCCGTGCAAGGCCGAGACGAGAAGGCAGGGTTGCCCCCGTGCCCCTGACTCCCACTCCCCCTGGGTGGGCCCGAGGGGGGCAGACCACCTCAGCCGAGACCCCAGTACACCCGCAGAGGAGGGGCAGACGTGTGTGTCTTATAATCAGAGTGAATTAGAAGTCATATTGCACCGGGAATTCTCCTCTTCCAACTTTGCAAACTCTCTCGAGATAATTGGAGGCCCCCTGGTGTGTCAGAACCCAGGGCTGGGAATCCTGGGGTGGGGGGCAGAGAGGAGCCATCTGTTCCCCTTCCTGGCTCTCAGGAACCACAGATTTTAAATGTGCTGGTTAAGTCGTTTCTTCCCGAAGTCTTCCCATGCCCGGGGATGTTTTTGAGATGGATGGCTCACCCCAGGAACCAGCTAGGTCACTCCTCTCATGCTATAGATGGGAAACTGAGGCCAGAGAGGGGAAGCTACATGCTCAGCATGTAGCTCAGCAAAAGGACGACCCTGCAGGAGATGAGATCGGGGGCCTCTGCTCCTTGGGAGAGCACCAGGCCCGTACTGGAAGTTAGGGAGTAGGGAGCAGTCAAGGGTGAAGATGTCATGCCCTCTTTCAAGGTCATCGAAACAAGCCCCTGACGCATGCCAGCCCCTCCGGCCCCTAGCTTTGTTTTTTCTCACCCACCAGCACAGCCTCCCTTCTCAGATCTTGGCTTTCTGGCGAGTGCTAAGTTGCAAAATGAAATCACAAATTCAGTACACTGGGGCTCAGTGGGGATAACAGCTTGATGTGTGAGTGCTTCACCTACCCACCGAGACACACACACATGCACACATACACACACACACACACACACACTGGGTTTAATAGTGGATGACGCCTGAATTCAGAACTTACAAACTCAGTTGCCTACAGGGGCCAGTAGGTGACACAGACGAAGGACGTGGACTATAGGGAATAGTGGAGACTGTGGTGAACACCCAACTAAATGGGGAAACCGTGCTGTTTCCAGGCAACTGTTCCATGCCACAATGCTACCTCAGGGGGATAAATCTTTGGATATTCCAAAAGAAATTGATGATTCCGATTTTTAAACAGGCGTTTCACATTTTTGAACGTTGGCAACTTGTTCACATTTCTGTAAGGCATTAAGTGGGTCTGCAGGCTAGATTTGTGCTGGGGTGCCCTTCAGCTGAGAAAGGGACCTGTGTTGGTGATAACAATAATGAGTGGAGGGGGAGGGGGGCAGAAACATTTTAGCACCTGGCAGTTAGTCAATTCCCAGAAGCAGTGGGATATAGAGATAAACTAGACAAATGCAGGGCTCGTGTCCTAGTGGGGAGTTTGCTGTGGTGGTACAAATAACCCCACTGGTCGTTATTTAACTACAGGGTACAGGTCCAACACTTGGTGGAGCCGGCGTGGTGCTGGGGGATGTCTCACTCTGATTTCATGAGCCCCTCAGAGGCCCTGCTCTCCCCCTCCGAAGCTGAGCTGACACCTGCTGGTAGACTTTCTTTGTAACTCTGGAGACGAGAGAACAGAAAAGGAGAGAGTGGATCGTGCCGTGTCACCTGTGCCCGCCATGGCACCAGCACTCCACACACGACCCTCAGCGCTGGGTGGCCTTCCCACGGCCAGGTAAGGATGAGCAAGCCCTGCAGCTCTAGCCTCATTGAACAGACACTCCTATGTCCTTCATGCTGAATACTTACCTCGAGGGTGCTGTGGAGCAAGACTGAAAGAAATGCAGATCCTGTGTACTTGCTGTGCACCTGTTTCCATGAGCCCCGACTGGTTTTGTCACTGGGGTCTTCAGCACCCTCCGCTGTAAAGGGGCAGCCACGTTTTTATATGAGCCCACTACGCTGGCTATGGTGGGTGCCGCGATGGGTCGTGGGCCTGAGCCTGGCCAATTAGAGAGCTGCCCTGGGAAGTTTTTCAACCGGAATTCAACAGGAACAGCAGAAGCCGCCAGTGGCCACGTGTCTCACGTGGCGGAAGAAGCCGGCTTGCCGCGAGGGGGCAGGAGCCCACCAATCACAAAGGTGCCCACTTGGGAAGAGGCGGGGTACCCCGGTTCCTGATGTGTCCCTGTCCCTCTTTTTATGAGATACCTTTCTAATAACTATCTTTTTAAATTTTAAAAAATATTTTAAAATTATTTTAAAATTTAATTAAAAAATTGAACATTTTAACCAATTTTAAGTGTCCATTTCAGTGGCATCAAGTACATTCATGTTGTGCAGCCATTCCCACCATCCATCCCTAGAACTCTTCATCCTCCCCAAACTGAAACTCTGTCCCCATGAAACACTAACTCCCCGTTCCCCTCCCCCAGCCCCTGGCACCTCCCCCCGCCCCATTCTACTTTCTGTCTCTAGGAATCTTAGACTCGACTCCAGGGACCTCATATAAGTGGAATCACACAGCATGTGTCCTTTGTGACTGGCTGATTTCACTTACCACAATGTCCTCAATTTAACAACTGCATTTTGCCCCAGCAAGTTCAAGTGGGGATTTTGTTGCTTGCGACCAAAATGACACTGATGACTAATTCAGTCATGACTTTTTTCTAGCAACTGAATTCAAACTGCTTCATAGAACGTTGTTGAGAGAAACACCTCTGTACAAGGTCAGTACCTTTTTTCCATGAGATCCAACTGGTTCAGTTTGCCTGACGGAAATGTTGATTTTTCTTTCATTTTTTTCTTCTTTCGGTTGTCACCAGTCTCATCTTGCACACAGCCTCGCCGCCTACGGTGACCGGCTTTGCTCTGCTCTGGCCCACAGACGCTGGCTAGCTGTGACATCCCCCCGGGAGGTGTGGCAGGGGCGCCGTGTGTGCGACATGGCCTCGGGTCTGACACTGCTTATGATGTGCTCCTCCGGGTGCAGGTCGGACAAGGCTGGGACCATTCTCAGGCGGGTTGCCTCTTTTCCTCTCCGCCCTTGGCAATTCTCAACGCCAACATCTCTGCTAGATCTCCGTCATCTCCATGGTTTACGCCACCTGGCTTTCTGCCGACACACAGATTCCGGTGCCAGCAGGGTCAAATACTTCGCCACGTGCTCGGCGATCCCAGTGACTGCTGCCTGCCTCCTGCATTTGCCTGTCCTGAGTCCTCTTGTCTGCCGGAGCCTTGTGCCCAGCCTGCCCTTGCTCGGGGGGAAAACAGAAGTCAGCATTCAATGGACCACACATCAGGCTTGGAGTCTGGGATGCGTTGGGAGGACACTGAGGCCAAGGTCATATTTGGATTCTGTGTAGGTGGGGGAGTCAAGGCAGGGGCTCCGTGGGGCCCGCCAGTGCAAGGGACCAGGTAGGGGTGGTTGATGAGGTGGCATAGGGTATTGCCGATCATTCAGAGCAGCCCTCCTCCACCTCAGGAGAATGGCCCTGGGGCTAGTGGCAGCTGCTTGTTGGGGGGTTATTTCACAATTCCCCCCACTCAGCAGCCCCCTGGCCAACGACTTGGACCACTGTGGGGATACAGAAGGCCAGCCCTAAGTGTAGGAAGAGCTTTGTGCTGCGGTTCTGCCCCGGATCTCTTTGGGATTGGGCTTCAGCTGAGCACACATCCTCGCCCACTTCTTCCCTGCCTGTCCCTTGTGACCCTGCCTGTCCATGTGACCCTACCTGGCCCGTGTGTCTCCCTTTATTTCTTGTAAGAGCCCTCCTTCAAAAGTCATGTCCCTCAGTACCCCCTCAGCCTTGTTTCTAGGACACCCTGGATGGGTTGGACTGGGAGGGGAGAAAGCAGTAAACAGGAGGCTGAGTTAGCAGTTGTGAGTCTGAGAGGGGCCAGGATAGATGGGAAAGGGGCTGGTGCCAGAGCCGGGCAGGGAGAGCTGGTGAGGCTCTCCGCAGAGGGGTGGCCTGGGGCTGCATGCTCGGCTGCCCCAGGAGCCCCTTCTCCTGGCCCCTAGGTCCCAGTCGTGACACTCAGGCCATTTGGGGCGCCAAACATCTTTCAACTGTGGTGCCTTCCTGCTCCTAGATTTTGGCAATCCAGGACCCACACGCCAAGTAGGATTTCAGGACTATTGTTCCTTGGAGTATTGAGGTCATGTTAAAGCAGAAATATTCGATGCGGCTTGTGGAGGTAAGGCAGACTTCACTCAGGAGCACGGAGATAGGTGTGGGGGCCGCTGCAATGAGGTATTGTAGTGGGGAGAGAGCGCAGGCCAGTGGGGATTTACAGCCAAGAAGCAGGGCCGGTCATCAGATGGAAACGAGGAAGAGGAAGCATCAGGAGAAGTGGGGATTCTTGCTGAAGTCAGGCCTTGTGGGGGGGGGGGGGGACAGGGCGGGGATCAGATCTAGGGGCTGGGGGAGTGAGGAAGGGTTCTGATGAGGCTGACTCAGCAGGGTTTTTCTAAAATGAAATTTTACAGGGAAGTGCATGGACAGGCCTAGGCGAAGGTTCAGGAGCCTGGTTCTTTGGTCAAGCAGACTTTGTGGTCAGTACACAAGAACAAGAACAAAGGGAACTGAGAGGCATAGGGCCCTGGCGTGCATCCTGTCCTGCGGCTAGTAGCTGCAGGGACAGAAGTTTGGGGAGCCCTGGTAGGAGGGATGGTATGGGGTGAGGAGATTGGATTCAAGGCCTGCGTCTGCAACATTTCTGCTACACCAGCAGGCGAACTTGCCTCCAATCTCCATTCTGCACAGATAAAGAGGCTGGCCTGCCCCCGTGTCCTGTGAGGCCTTGCTGCTTCTGGGGCTCTAGTGGCCATTTGGAAATTTGTTCTCCTGGTCCTGCGCTTCAGGCAGTGGCCCAGGGCTGAGCACTGCAATGGGGGTGGGGGGAGGTCCCCTCAGCCCGCAAAGCTGGCTCCAGCCCTGAGGCCCGAGCTGGTCTGAGCTTGCCGGCCCAGCCCCGGCTCCCACCCCAGGCGTGACCCCAGGGCCGGCAGGGTCCCTCACTCTCTTGACAGGGCAATTTAGAAACAAAAGACCAGGAGTGGCCCAGATTCTTGGTCACTTCCACAGCTGCCCCATGCCCCGGAGGAAATCACTCTGTCCTTCTGCAAACACAAACACCAAAAGGCGTCCAGGTAATTCAGAAGAAAGAAATCTGCATTGCTGCTCCTTTAAGAAAAAGGAGTTAGCTTTAGCTCCTGTCAGCAGAAAGCTGGTTGTAGAAGCTGGAGCCCAGGTAGTAAAGCAGCTCAATTGTATGCAAATATATGTACCTATTGGGAGGGGGATGGGCGCTGCCTGAGGAAACCCAGAGAAAAAGCTGCTGATCAAAGGCAGTGCTGGATCCCAGCCTCTCAGAACCCAGAATCTTACAGCCTCAGAATAATTAGTGCTTGCTATCACAAAGCCTTAGAAGAGAGCAGAAAGGGAGAGCACTGCAGTCACTGACTGCCCACTTGGTCCAGCGGGGTCCAGGCTGCAGGTAATGCACGTCGTCCCCCGATGCCCCCTCTGGCGGCGGCGCCCACCTAGCACCTGCTGGGCACACGTGGTGGCCTCGGGGTCGGCCACAGCGGAGTCGGCAGCTGAGCACCGGAGACACGGCCGATCCAAAGTGAGCTGTGCCGCCGGATGTCCATACATGCCGGGATTCAAAGACAATACCACGAAAAGAACGTAAAATATCTTAGTCGTTTTGGTAGGGATTGCATATTGAAGTGATGGTATTTTAGATATATTCAGTAAAATCAAATATATTCTGAAAATTAATTTCACCTGTCCACTTTTTAAAACCGTGGCTACTAAACATTTGAAATCATGCATGCAGTTTGCACACTTCTCATGCTTGACCGAAAGGCTGCCTTCAAGGAGAGATGAACGAACTTCGCCAACGAGGTCAGGGCCCTGTGGGACTGAGTGCTCTCTTGGGGCCCTGTGGGGCAACACTGCCTAAGGGTCAGGAAAAAGGCCACAGCCCTGCACCTTCTCCACTCTGTGCTCTGGAGCCTTAGCTCCTCTCAGGCTGTTTTCACACCTGCTCACAGGGCAGGGGTAGCGCCTGCCCTCTGCGATGCTGTCACCAACAAGGTTGGAAAGAAGAGATAGAAAGAACAGAGGCTCTCCTGGTGCCGCATGACTGGTGGTTGTAACACTGAAGGCCATGGGACGAGGTGACAGTTCTTGAATGTAAGGAACAGGGATGGCTGTCAGTGGATCCAGTGAAGGGGGTTTGGTTGCAGGGGCCTTGGCACCCTTTCCCGACAGAAAAGTCCCCATTGTATATGTAGCAACCGACCACCTTCGGGGAGGGGAGGGGTCCTGTGCCTCCATGGCCCAGGGTCTTGGGTGAGTAAGCAGGTGCCATTTGTGGGAGAAAATGGGCTTGGCTCCATGGGAGGATTGGTGAGGGGCATTTGATGAAGTGACAGCTGCCAACTTTGGTCTTTTCTGCAAGGAGTGATTTGGCCAGTGAGAGCCCCATTTCGTCCCGACACACTCCCCAGCTCCTGGCCTTGCTCTGTGAGAAGCAGAGAACCAGCCTTTCCGAGCAGTGAAGGGATTGGACATGTGGGCATACATGTGGGAATGACCTTGGCCTTGCATCTTTGATGGGGGTGAAGGCATTCCTGAGGCCCATCTGGGCAGGGGCAAGTGGAGTCTAGGGCCCTGGGCTTGCCCTGGCCCCTGAGCCTTTCCTTGGGGCCTTGGCCTGGATTCCGGGCTCACACTTGCCCCTGCAATGTACACTTTTGCTCTTGTCTCTTATGTTCCATCTGCATTGGTCTATACATCACAGTGGGAAAGGCAAAAGCAGAGTGACCAGGACCCTCATTCATCTGATTTCATCAGGAAGCACCATCTCACAGGCCCATGGGGGGTGATACAGAGCAAAGTCTGACGTTCTGAGACAGGTGGGAGCAGTGAAATGGAGAGTGGAGCCCTTCCAAGGGGCAGCTGAGGCCCATGCTTGTCAAAGGGCAATGTGGGCTCAGTTCTGCCAGGTCTTCCTTTTTATTGAGAAGCTGGAAATCTAGACTTCTGGGTAATATCTAATTTCTCAATATTAGCAGTAGTTCAGTGATGATGAGGAAGAGGACAACAGTCTTATGTGGGCCAAATAAAAAAAATCTATGAGTTGGATCCCTCTATGACCTTTGGACTACCTCTGACCTCTTGAGTATCAGTTTTCAGGGTCCAATCTGGTCCTGGCATCCTGCATCCTAGCACAAGTCCTAAGGGCTGAGTGGAGGGAGTTCTAGTATGATCTGGTCTGGTCTGGTCTAGTCTAGTCTGGTCTATCAGCTCTGGTCTGGTCTATTCTAGTCTGGTCTGGTCTGGTCTGGTCTATCAACTCTGGTCTGGTCTATTCTAGTCTGGTCTGGTCTGGTCTGGTCTGGTCTATCAACTCTGGTCTGGTCTATTCTAGTCTGGCCTGGTCTGATTTGGTCTGATCCGGTCTGGTCTAGTCTAGTCTGGTCCATCTACTCTGGTTGGGTCTATTCTAGTCTGGTCTGGTCTGATCTGGTCTAGCCTGGTCTATCGACTCTGGTCTGGTCTATTCTAATCTGGTCTGGTCTGATCTGGTCTAGTCTGGCCTAGTCTAGTCTGGTCTGATCTAGTCTGATCTGGTCTGGTCTGGTTTAGTCTGATCCCCATCCACTGATTATTTCCTTTGAGAAGAAACTGTTAGGCAATGAGTGACACAGAAGCATCAAGCACTGTCTGCCCTAAACAAGTTCCCAGTCTGGCAGGCAGTAGAGACAGGGTACAATTAAGATCTTGATGATTAAACAAAATACAGTGTGTCATATGAGAGGAATGACCCACATGTTGGATTGTGTTCTCTTGTTTTTTTCTGTTTTGGACTGATTTTCCTTTCTTCTTGGGCACAGCATCTTGATTTTCCTCTAGAGAATCACAGGCTCTCTACTCTCAGTGTTTGTGGCACAGGTAGGGTTGTCTCCACCCTCCAAGTGTCCAGATGAGAGCACATCGCAGGGGCTTAGACAATCAGAACGTTCTATTCCCCTCCATTCCCATGGTGATGGGTTCAAGGGTGGATATGTGACTTCAGCTAGGCTGATGAAATGCAATTCGGGAACATTTATTGTCAAGAAAGAGAAGTTCTCTTTTTGTTGGTAAGAATGTAGGATTGGGACAAGTCACATTTGCTACCACTTGGTATAGGGCTTACCTGAGAATGCAGCCAACTCAGAAAAGAAATTGTGATACTCCTGAAGATGTTGTTCAAACACTTAGATCAAGCCATGCCTGAAGTTTTCAGTTTCTTGAGCCGATAAATTCCTTGTTTTGCTGAAGCCACTTTGAGCTGAGATTCTGTCACTTACATCCTACAGAATCCTGTCCAAAGCAAACACCATGGGGATGAATTTGGGAGTAATTTCCGCAGGTGTGAGGATCCAGAAAAGATTTCATGGACAAGGTAGCATGGAGCAGGCACACAGGCAATATTTGATGGCCAATGGAAGGGAGGAGAGTATTCCAAGCAGAACAGAGCTCATAGCATGAGCCAAAGCTTGGAGGCAGGAAAAATGGGCACATTTGGATAACAGAGAGAAGCTTAATTTGGAACAACCATAGAGTACTTGTGGGGTCTGCATGAGAGAGCGGTAGTGAATACAGTTGGAGAGATTGGTTGGAACCAGAGTATGGGGTGGGGCTAGGGCTTACATTACACGCTAAGAAGTGGTGTCCAGTGTATGAGGCAGTGTGACCCTTTGGGAGGGTGGATGGAACTGTGCTTCCCTGAGGAAAGCTATGGTCCCTTTTAAGAAGAGACAGTGGAAACAGGAAGGAGTGATTTTAACCTGGTGACTGTTCCTAGCATGTGGATAGATTCCAGGGTGGATATTTACTTCCCTGGGCCCATATTCCTTTGATCCTATCTATAGAAATTGGTGAGGGAGATGAGGGGTGAATTATATCAGTCCCCCTTGTTGAACTAGTATGCAATTAACTCCTTTATCCATGAAAAATTTATGTTGCTGTATAGCAAGAGGTGAACAGGTCATTTATTTTTTTCCTCCAAATTATTAGCCAAATTATTATCCAGTGCCATTTGCTCAATAATTTGTTCTTTCCCTGTTGAATTCAAGTGTCATATTTAGCATATACTAAATTTTTTCTTTAACAAGGTCCTTTTTTTTTAAGACTTTCTATTATGTTCTTCTGTTGTTCCTTACATTCTTTCTATGTGTCACACTCTTAACTGTTATTTCATAATAAGAATCCCCTCATTACAGTTTTTTTAATCTAAAATATTTTGGCTCTCTTAATTTACTTATTCCAAAAAATATACTTGCAGATTACTTTGTTAAAAATTTGGTTTTGATAGAAATGGAATTTATTCTAGAAATTAATTTGTGGAGTACTGACAACTATAGAATATTTACCCCTCCCCTTGTGGAATATTGGATGACTTCTTTTATATGCCTATTATTTAAAAAAATCTGTGATTTTATTGTTATAGCTCATGTACATTTTAAAAAGATTTTATTTATTTGAGAGAGAGAGCACACATGAGCGGGGATGGGGGGCAGAGGGAGGGGGAGCTGAGCAGGGAGCCTGATGTGGGGTTTGATCCCAGGACCCTGAGATCATGACCTGAGCTGAAGGCAGATGCTTAACCAACTGAGCCACCCAGGCACCCCTAGCTCATGTACATTTTGTGAAAGTTTATTCCTAGATAATTTATGGTTTGGGGAGTTTTTTCTGTTGTGTTTTGTAACTTTATTATATGTTTATTTTGTATTACTATGCCACTGAAACTTTGTGATATTTCCAGTAGTTATCCAGTTGATACTATCAGAAGATAACTTAGTTACCTCTTTTCTAATTGTTAAAATTTATTTTTCTTGTCTTATTTAACTGGTTAGACCTTCCAGATCAGTTTAAAATGGTATTAATAGCAGACATACTTGCTTCATTTCTGTACAGTGGAAATGTCTCTAATGGCATGTTTGAACATTAAGAATGATATTTGCTTTTAATTTAATATAAGCATATTTTCTCATGAAAAACAAAACTAAAACATAATATGCAATAAAGGTTGTATGGGGCTTATCAAGCCTAAGATATTTATTATCTTGGCCTTTACAAAACAACTTTGCCAACTCCTGATCTAGATGATTGCATAGATTTTTATGTTTTTTGAATTATTGATGTGATGCTATTAATATTGAACCATTCCTGAATTCCTAGGCCAAACTTGGATTTGACCAAAATCCTACTGGACTTGTCATCCTTAGGAGAACAAAAGCAGGATCCACATTCCAGAAAGTGAGGATCATGGGCATCTCTGGCCATGAGGGCAGAACTCATGAACACCAGTGTCCTGAGAAGGATGAAGAATTCTTGACAGAAGGGAAACATTGCATTTTATGGGGATGTTTTCATGTTGTTTTGATGTATGATGATGTTTTGTGGGTGACTTTTCAGTGGCTTTAGCCCTTGGGCAAATGGCATTGATGACTATTTCCAAAATGTATTGACAGTGGAGTTAGAGACATTGGTTTCACTCCCCAAGGGGCCTCTCTTTGGTTTCCTGGGAAGGAGAAAGTAGGCAGAGAGCTGGTGTACATTTGGCTAACTGGGATGAGTCTGGATCTTCCCTTTAATGAACAGCCTATGTGGTCACTGATTTGTCTACTGTGTTAGCTTAATGGTCAGCTAATGTTTGGACAGAGATTTTCTATATTCCTGGGACCATCATGTTCTCTATTTTTTGTGGAGGGGCTGTGTGTGTGTGTGTGTGTGTGTGTGTGTGTGTGTGTGTTGGGGCATACCTTTATTTCAACACTTACCCAGGCAGTTTACAACTCCATCTTAGCCTTCATTTCCTGCTTGTGCAGATTCTCTAAGTTAGCCAGAGGTAAGAGTTTAAGGCCTCCTCAGGGTCTTTTCTGAGCAAGTTTTTAGCCTTGAATATCTACACAGTCCTACACACCTTCATGGCCTCCTAGAATCCCAGTACTCTGTAGGTTCAGCGTCCTTATGGACATTTTATTCCTCAGCTTTTATTTAAAAAAAAAAAAAAAAAGATTTATTTATTTATTTTAGAGAAAGAATGTGAGTGGGGGGAGGGGCAGAGGGAGAGGGAGAAAGAGATTCTCAAGCAGACTCCCCACTGAGTGTAGAGCTCAACTCGGAGGTTGATCTCATGACCCTGAGCCCTGACCTGAGCTGAAATCAAGAGTCGACACTTGATCAACTGAGCCACCCAGGCGCCCCTCAGCTTTTCTTTTTAAGCTCTTTAGTTAATATATCATTTGCCCTGTTATCCAGGCATCCACAATGCTTGACAATCGCCATTAATGGTTTTTGACAAATAACTCCAGGAGACAGGCTATTCGCACTGGGTGAGTTCCAAGTCAGTTCAAATAAAGACTGTTTTGCAAGTGGGGTCTTCCAGGGAATGGCTAGGTAGACCAATGACAGTTCCCTGGGATTGGGGCTTTAAAGGATTCCCCATCTTATCCTGCTGCTTCCATGGCTGCCAGGCTACTGGTTTTAACCATGGTTGTGGGTTCTTGGCTTTTAAGGTATCATGGAGCTATGGGGAGGGAAAGATGGGCTAGGATAAGCTAAAATAGCACAAAGCTCATCGTTTTTACTGAGAGTCAGCCTTTTTTTCTTGATTAAACCTCTTCAGATTGCTGCATGTCTTTGGTTAATTTTGAGTTCCAAAGTGTTGATTCTGACCATTTTTGCCAGATTTCTCATTGTTTTTATGCAGGAGAGAAGTGTTGGATGTCCTTACTTAGCCGTTTTCACTGCTGTCACCTCTATGAGTGATTTTTGACTCTTACTTTACATACAATTGTAATCAGGTTGGTTTCCCACCCACAGTGGTTAGACAGCAACAGTTGGAAGGACAGAAAGTGGGTGCTATAGTTATGCATTCTTTACCACAGTGAGTGTTCTTTCTCCCCATTTCTTTTCAAGCCACAGAGACCTGCTTGGATATCAGAACAGGAATCTAGCTGTATTGAGCAGGGAAAGTTGGGAAAGACCTGTTTCCCTGCTCCTCATTGTCTGTCCCTGTTCCATTTAATGAGTCCTGTGCTCTGCAGACCCCCTTCTGTAGGCCTGGGCCCCATCCCGTTTGGAGGTTTGAAGAGTCTGTGGCTCTGGCAATTAGCCAACACAGTTTTCTGTCCCCGCTCTGGAGACCTCTCAGTGTAAGCCCCCGCTTCTCCCTGTCATCTTCCTATCCTGCACAGCTGGATGGCAGAATAATGACTTTATTAAGCGCATCCTGCACTTAATTCCCCAAGGATGTCAGTCCATTAGGAAAGACTAAATCTGCCACCAGCAGCCACACAGTTGGCTTAGTCTCATCTGTCTAAACCTGGATGGAGATCCAGGGAAGATGCACATGGGTTGCTCTTCAGGACTGCCTGATTCTGTGGGCCTGGGGCTGACCCTGGAGGGAGGCCACCATCCTCCACATACAGCTGAGTGAGTGATGTAGGTTCTGCCTCCCTGTGTGGGGTGGGCCCTACCTCTGAGACTGGTGGGGTCTGGGGTCTGGGCATCAGTCAGCATTCAGAGGTCTGGGAGGGGTCTAAGATAGGAACTCACGTAGGGAGCACACTCCTGAGTGCTGTCAGGAAGGGCAGAGGGGGAACTTACAGAGTCAAGAAGAAAGGAGGTTCTGAGAGGGGTGCAGGAGGCCTAGCCCTTAGGAAATGAATCAGCAGATCAGGTCATGGAAGACACTTCCTGGAGGGTACCTGTTGCCTTAAATGGGAGCAAGGTTAGGGAAGTCTGATCACCTGTCGTTTCTCTGGGCCTTAACCTCACCTCTGAAATGGGAATAGTGATTCTTTACCTTGATGAAGCCCAAAGTCAGAGAGGGGTTGCACTCTGCACACAGGAAGCAAGTGCAGGTGAGATGCTGTAGGGAATGGCCTTACTCTCCAAGGTGACTCAACTCTACCACACTGCCTTTTCTGGCTAGGTGTCCTGTGTCAGACAGGGCTCCTCTGGCTGCAAGGGAAAGAAATCTGACTTGGCTTAAACAAAGGGCAGATGTGATTAGCACATATAGCTGGAAAGTGTCGAGAGATCTGGTCAGGTGTGTTTGTCCAGGCTGGCACCTATAGAAATAAGTCTCTCCATATTCTTCCCTTGTCCTTCCCTCTGTGTAGCTTCATTCTCAAATAGGCTCACCTCACTTTGGGTCCTGATGGCCACAGCTTCCATTCTACTGACTTACCAAACCCAGGGAAAAGCAGGGCCCCCAGTCCCAGCCTAACTCTCATTGGTCAACACTGGGTCCTATGTTCATCACTGAACCAGTTGTGTGAGTCTGAAAGTTCAGGCCTAGACCATGTGCCTCTCCTTGGCGAGGGAGTGGGACAGTGCAGGGGAAGGATCTCCATTTCCTTCATACTACATGAAATGAAACCAGGGGGACAATTTCCCCCAAGAGCTCAGGGTGCTGTTACCACCAGGATGCTGGGCAGGCAAAGTCAGCTTGTATCCATCTGCTTGGGCTGTCATAACAAATTCCATAGAGTGGGGCCTTCAACAACAGACATGGATTCCTCACCGTTCTGGAGGCTGGGAGTCCAAGATCAAGGTGCTGGCAAATTTGTTTCTGGTGAGGACTCTTCCTGGCATATAGAAGTCCACCTTCTAGATGAGGTATATATATACAATGGAATATTATGCAGCCATCAAAAGGAATGAGATCTTGCCATTTGCAACGACGTGGATGGAACTGGAGGGTATTATGCTGAGCGAAATAAGTCAAA